>NC_084473.1:62557500-62650000 GCF_027409185.1 Cynocephalus volans
CCCACTAATAATCTTGAAGATAAATATCACTTCCTAGCCAAGAATTAGTTTTTTATTTTGCATCATTCCTACTGTGCAGGATGACCAGTGACTCACGAGGTTGTTTTTGAAAGCTAGCACTAAAAGCTAATTAAAATCTTTTCTGGTGATAGAGGGAGATTTGGGAGAAGTGTCGTCATGATTGTTTTCCCCAAGAATTTAATTTACAGCCAGTTTTTCCTATCTGAATGTTATTTTCAAATGCACCCAGTGATAAGAAGCAACATCTGTTTTCCGTTCAATAGTACAAGAAGGCTCGGCATGGGGCTGAGTGTACACGGTCCATGTGAATCTATTGTTATTCTCATTTCTTTTTTGTCCCCGTGCCTGGTCCATTTGCCATGTACCATCCGGCAAACAGCTGACACATACTAGCTATTATGGACCCAGGCCTAATTGTGAGGTCTTAAAAGCTCTGCCATGTTTGTCTTCTAGGATGAATCAGAGGCCTCTATAAACTGCAGTGTTATAGACCACCACTCTCATTTTGCATTTCTAGAGCAGCAGACTGTTGTGCCAGAGGGTTTGTTGATGTTAAAAATATAGTCAGAATCAAGTGGCAGCATTTTTTTCCCTTCTTTGCCTGGAATGTTTTTGTTTTCCTTGGTAATAAAGCATGCAATTACTTACAGAATAACTATGTGTAGATATTATTTTAGCTTGGAAGCAGAAATGGGCAAATGTTAAATATGCCAATG
Organism: Cynocephalus volans; assembly: GCF_027409185.1. NCBI lineage: Eukaryota > Metazoa > Chordata > Mammalia > Dermoptera > Cynocephalidae > Cynocephalus > Cynocephalus volans. The sequence goes on from NC_084473.1 coordinate 62,558,238, forward strand.
CAGCTCTGCGCTGGAACCATTTTTGAAGGGGGCTGGAAAAGATGGCCTGGTTGTCCACACTCACCATCCACTGCTTTGCCATTAAGCAATGGGCTCATTCTCAACAAGTGTTAACAGACAGCTCTTATTTGGATTTCTGATTTGTGCCCCCACAGCCCTCTTGGAACAGAGATCATGATGACACAGCATCTACCCGTTCAGGAGGAACCCCAGGCCCTTCCAGTGGTGGCCACACGTCACACAGTGGGGATAACAGCAGTGAGCAAGGTAGGAGAGATATTCTCATTCTCTTTTGGTACTTGTTTCGTTTTTAAGGGTGGACAAATCAGAAATGTCTAGTTAGTTACTGTTTATACAATTTTTCCTAGAACATAAACCCCATATAATTTGAGAATCAGCTCATCTTATTCACTGACCCTTTTCTTCTTCTGTGTCATTCCAGCTGCCTAATTGCCTGTCACCTGGCCACCTCCATAAAACAGGGTCATTGAATTGACTGAGGGCAAGATTAGAGAAGTAGATTAGAAGTTTCAATGTGCATACATAGTATGCCACTAACACCCTGCTATACAAATAAAAGGTATTATTACTACTTGCCCTTAGAGGCTTTTCAAGAGATCATGAAGAAACACCCTCTAGGGTTCCAAGTTAATGATGTCTTAAGATGCTTAGAAGGCAGTGGGTTTTATAAGCAACCCATGTTGGGTTCTCTCTCTACTTGGTTGAAGCCATTTTTCTGGTTTTACTTATCTGAATCTTTCAAGTGTTTGACTTCTTTACAAAGCCAGACTAAATGGAATTAGGAAGAATGGAGAGATACCAAATTAATTTAATTTGTGTTGTACTTTGCTCATACCTGTGTGTGTATGTGGGTATCCATGGATGTGCATGTTTGACTATAACTAGTAGGAAATAAAGTTAAAGATCAAGTCAGTCTTCAGCAAAAAGTAAATGAGCGTTCAAATGTCTTATACTGTTTTGATGGGACCCTACTGCAGTGGATTTTATGTTCAATTAATGCAATTAAAATTTAAAAGGAATTCTTTATCTAAATATAAAAAGACTGCTTTATTGAAGTTGACTCTGAGCCCGCAGTAGGTAAATACTTTAAAATTTGGTTTTATGATCATGTTTCACTGGAGTGCTGTTAGACAACAAAGGAATTTTGTTGTCTAACTTAGTTGGGCTGTAACAATTAGAATTGCAAAAAAGTCTACAATGAATTTAGCATGATTATTTTGAAAACTAAAACAGAAAAATTAATTTTTTTAGGCACATGCATGCTATTTGCACTGGGAATAACTTCTACAAATATAATTTTAAGCACTTGAGACATTTTATTGTTCAAAAAATAGTTGCTGACTTCATCACAACTATAAGCCTAGTAAAAACAGAGCCCGGAATAGTAAACTAGTTCAGAGCTGAGGCAGAAACAGGTAACCTCTGACCTCTGACTTTTACTGGAAAATGATATGCAGCATAAATCCAAGGGGCCTTTTTTCTTTCAAGTGTGTGTATGTATACGTTACGGTGTTGCTGTTCACAGTGCTATAGTTAAGGCTGTGTCAGCACTTTCAATATAAAGCCTTACTTTCATGATTCTACTTACACTATGAGTTTTCAAAAAGGTGTAAATGGAATCTAAATTCTTTTTCCTGTAGCCTCAAATTGCTACATGGAGTCACAGCCTAGCGTTTTGTTTGCTTCTTTTCTTTTCTTTTTTTTTTTTATTTTGCTTCTTTTCTATTTGTTTGCTTCTTTTTTTCATTTCTTACTTTTTAAAACTTCTATTATCTAAGTATAGGCACGTAGTTTAGCTGCTGCACTGAAGACTTGCAAACTGCTGAATAATTTTAAATTTTCTTGCATAAGTTTTCTCAAATGTAATCTGATAAGAGGATTTCAAAGGGCAAATGCCCAATACCAATTCTTCCCCTCTGACATACCATAACAAGGAATTAGGAATTTTGTATGTTTCTTTTTCCTTTAAATGTTCTCCAACGGCCTATTTCATAATGAATTTGATTGTAACCAGGTGCCATATATTCTTCACATTACTAATTTCCCACTTAGAATGTTCCTCTTTTTCTTTTTTCTCTTTATATTTTTATATTTAAGAGCACCATCTAGTGTTTTTTTTTTTTTAAAGCATTTTTACGTAAATTATCCCATTTGAATGATCTCAGTTGAACCATTTTAAAACAATCCTGGGTGGCAGATAAAGAAGGTCTAGTCCCATTTGACAGATGAAGGTATGGATAAGTCGAGTGATTTGTCCTGGTACCAGTGCAGCATCAGACCTGACATTCCAGTTTCCTGATTATGTATATAAGGGTTTTTTTTATCCTTCCCTCTTTCCTCATCTCTCCACCAGAGAACTAAAGTCAATGACTTCCCAAATAGAAACTTTCTGTGCTGATTTCCCCCTTTCCATCCCTCCCCAGCATGGTAACAGAGGTGGTGGGGGCCACCCCTTTAGTCTTTCTTGTAGGTTTTCTTTGGCAGTGAGATTTATTCCTTCTAGATGCAGAAGGATGCCTAGAAGTGTTGCTGCCACAACTTATGCACATTTCCATGCCAACCATGACCCTTCTAAACCTTTTTTTCATCCCTGAAACCTGTGGAGCTGGGTCTTTGTGCAGCCTTCGGATTAACTGTGCACAGTGGCTTTTCCATGTTTTCCCTGTCTGCCTTTCCTGGCAGGCATGGATGTGTAAGCTGTGCCAGCGTTTGGCCTGTAGCACATGTCCTAAATAGTTATTTACACAGTTTGAGTCCATTTTAGTCAACTGGGTAAATAACAGCCCTCTTCAAAAGATTTATAAATCCATAAATATGTCTTTATACATACCCAATAGACAGAAATAACTCAATCTGCCAAGAACATATCCAAAGAGGTGTTTCCCCCACAGACAGGAATAATACACATTTTAAAACTTTCTCTACTGTATTATTTGTACTGTGTTTCTTTTTCTTCATTCCTTTTCAATTTTTACCACTTCATTATGGTACCTGTGATACAAAAAGAAAGAAAGAAATCCCCTAGGCTTTGGCCCTCTGTTAAATAACCTTATCTGCAGCACAGTATAGGCATGTAACAGGCTATATAAATATATACATATATATATTAACTGAGTCCTATTCTTTTGGACTTTCAAAGTAAATAAAATAAAATTGGTCATCCAGGAAATTTGTAATTTTCTGACAGATTTCAAAATACAGTAGTAGTTCTTGGTTAGAACTCTAGCAATTAGGGGAATTTTGAGTGCCTGATAATTTGCCAGTTAGTAGCTGTTGTGATTGAGAAAATAGTTTTAGTACAAATTTTTACCTAGGCATAAAAAATGAGAACAAAATCTAATCCTGAGCATTCTAAAGAGAGTATATATAAGGTCTATAATTAGCAAAATACTAAAGATATTATTTTTCAGGGATTTAATGTTTTTTCATGATTCGCATAATATATCTTTCCCCCAGCTAATATTATTTATCATGACAACTCTACCTATGATGGCTTCTTTCATTTAATATTAACACTCATGGCGCCTTGCAAGAAATTAAGTCTTCGATAGTGAAGCCTCTTTAAGTTGGGAGAAAAAGGGAGAGCCTCACATCTGTGTTTGGTTGGGGATTCTGCTGTTGTTGGTATGACATTGGTAATGTGTACTGTTTAACTTCCTCTAATTATTTTCAAAGATATTAGATTGAATTCTTATTTTATCCCTGTCAATGATTGCTATTTTCGCATTTCGCAGGAGAAGAAAGTAATAGCTCAGAAATATTGAAGAGTGAATAGCTGTCAGAGTTGGCTCTAAGATGTTGACTTTGTAACTACTTTAAGACAGGGTGTTTTGGGGATTCCCAAGTTGTGTCTCATCATATGTGGTGCCCACTGGCAGATAAGTATGTCTCTCATGTGTCTTTTTTATCCTACTGTGCGTGGCTGCCCTCCTGACCATAATCAGAGCCTGCTGCAGGAAGCGTGTGGCTTAGAGGGGGACAACATCAAACACATCGGGTCTCTTACCCCGAGACGTGTCCTCCCTTCCAGGAGGGCCTCCACAGCCACTCTGTGCCTTGTAAGTGGCTCTAGCTATGAATGCCCACATTTTGAATTTGGGGATGTCTCCCTTTTTGATTCAAAGTCAAGAGAGCTGAATAAATGATAGTAATAAAATAATTAGACTATTAAGAGCTGTTAGTCAATACAGGTATTTCTACCCCGTTGCTTTGTGAGTGAGCTCACGGAGGCTCGGAGAGGCAATGGGCTTGCCGGAGGCCACATACTGGTTGGTGGTCCAGTTGGGATTTGGACCCATACACTGTGACTCTATAGCCCATGCTCCTAACTACCAGGTTTTATTTGATATGGTACTTTAGTGTGGCTTAGGACAGGAAAAACAGATCATTGGACAGACATTCCTTCTGTTACCAATTCTACAACTCTTTTTCCTGCCGTCTTTACTGGGCCTGGTGCTGTGCTCTGTATGGTGACATAACTATGAATAACACAGAATCAGCCTTAGACTCAGGAGGGCAGACCCTCTGCTGGGGAGTGAGAACCTAGTTGTGCGTGCTAAGTAGAATGATGATTGAGGTATTTACAAAGGGAGCATGATGATTGATATGATTAATTTGTATTATGTATTAAGAGCCTGTATCATTTCAGTCATTCAAAGAGTTATTGAATTGAGAATAGGCACATAGAAAACAAGTAAGGATATTCATCTTGCAGAACATTTCCCACTTAAAGCTCATCTTATTTTCCTCTTTTGTGAGGATAAAGAAAAAGTATTATTTTTATGTCAAAATTTGATATAAAACATTTCAACCCTAAAGAACTTTAATGGTTGCTGGAAACTCTAAAACCCACTTGGGAACTTCTCCTTTTGGGGCCAGGACTCAGATCAACAATAGTACCACCAAAAAAAGAAAAAGCAGCATGTTTCTTTAAAGAGGAATAATTGAAAAGCACTGCTATTTCTTTCTAATAACGTATCAGTAGTTACAATGCCTCCCACTGCCCCATCCCCCTCCACTCCAGCTTTTGTATGAGTTCAGGCAACCTATAGGCAGAAGGCAATTCCATTTATTATTGAGGGGAATCTCAAGGCAGTTGCTGCAGACCTGTGAAGCCAGCAGGCAGAGCTGCCTGGGAGGGGGTGGGGGGTGACGGGAGAGGGAGGTGGGGAAGGGCCACATTATGTTCCAGATGACTGAGCAACGATTTATATACCAGCTCGCCTTTTTACATGAAGAAGAAAAGTAATAACAGCCTAAACCCAGGCATTTGAAACAGTCAGCTGTCTGATGAATAATGGGATAGGTGGGAAGGAGCTCTCTGATTGGATGTCTTAATGAGCACATTTCGCGCAGAGTTTGGGCTGCTGTTCCCCTTGACCTTTGCCCTTTATTGACCAAACTGACACTTCATTTTTCACATACTTCCAATTATGGCTCGGCTTAAGTGTTGCCCTCCCTCCTTTATTTCTTTCCTATGGACAACTTGAGAGTGGTTGAGGCCACAGAAGATATTTTAATTTGAAAAACTACCGTGGCAACTCAGGTTTAGGATGTAATCTGAAACTGCTGTCCGTTTGCAGTTTTTCAGATGAAAACACAAAGTTAATACTGATTGTTTAGAAACAGTTTTCTTTCCTTTTCTTTTTTTTAATTTCTAATGGATTTTAACAACAAAATGTTTAAAATAACCTAAGAACCTTGAAAATGAAGGAAAATGGTTTAAAAATGGTTCTTTTTGTTTTCTTTTGTTTTATTTGTCTGTTGGTCAGAGTGACTTGAAAGATCACTACTTGTGCCCACTTGCCTCTTAAGCCTTGCACCTCTCCAGGGACTTCTTCTATTTCAATGACACTCTAATGTATTTTGACTAATCTACTTTTGAGAGAAAAGTAAAATATAATTGTGATCATAGGCCTTAGCCCTTGGACCATTGCAGCCTGTGTGTTACTTTATTATATTTAATGTTGGACTGCAAATTAAAGTGTGGCCTTTGCATGCGGTGGCAGGCAGAAAAGGAAAATGATTTCCTGGTGGGAAAAGTCAGGTGTAAAAAAAGAAAGGGGAAGTTATTATATTCCACAAATCCCCGTTATCAAAAGGTCCATATTGTTAACTTATCAAACATGTTGAATTAGATGTATAGATAGAGAATTGGTTTCCCAAGAACACCCTGTAATAGACTCACCATTCCTTTTATCAACTCATCCAATGTGAGTAACACTTTTCTGTTCTCCATTTGCTTGACTTGTAGCATCATGAAAGCAAGTCATCTTAAAGAAAAATAACTTCATCATCTAAAAGTAGTAACTGTATATTTAGGGGCATGAACTCAGCCATAAGCATTTTCAAAGAAAGTGCATATTCTCACTATTAGGCAATATCACTAGTAAACTTGAGGTCATTGTTTTTCATTTTAAATGAACCAAAAAAATGCATTTGAAGTTATTTACAGCCAAATAGATTTTCCTCTAATGCTGAAGTATTTGTCTCAAAAGTGGATGAAGTGTTACCTACTTTATTATGTAGCCCTCTGGCATATCCATGGCATATTTTTACTATAATATGGTAATAAAAGAATATGTAAAAGACAGACAGAGGTTCTGTCTTTTTCTGTAAGGTGACCTCTGTTACTAAGTAACTGCTTTACTTATGAGCTTATTAAAAACTCAAAAAATGAGCTTTTCATACTTCACAGGCATTGATGTGAAAATGAGCCGTCCTGTGAGTAGTTTTCTTGATCATTTTTAGAACAATTGATTAGCCAAAGAGCTCCTGTCATTAGTTGACATTGACTGATAGCAATTTGTCACGAGCTCTGAAGGTCAGCTAGACAGTTGGAGTTTCAGCTTGTCTTTGATTGACCTTTACTGATTCTATCCTCATGTGATTGGGTTTGAATAAGTCTGACCCTCAATTGGAAAAGACAGGACATTAGTCAACAGGGTCATTTCTTATATTTTCTGTTGATTGCTCATTTTTATTTATGTGTGAACTCATGGTCTGGATTTCTTATTAAATTTGGTACGCTCGTTTTTGAAACTTGAAAGTGTGATATTTATTAAGTGTGGCCTCACACTCGCAATTGTGTTTTCCCTTTGGTTTGCATTTAACAGTAGACTTGACATATGATGTTACAGACTTTGCTTCTCACACTGGCCGTTGTTACCTGTGTGGGTACTGGAGTTTTATTGTAAGTGATGGATTGAAATTTTGTTGTTAGTATTGTTTTTTTTTTTTTTTTTTTAAAAACACCAACTCCAGTGTGACTTGTAGAACTTCTAAAATTACACACCAGTTCTTTGACTTCCCTAGAATTAATTACTTTTGTCTCCTAAGAATCAAATAATATTTTAATAAATAAAAATTGAGTGGTAAAGAATTATATGAATAATGATGTTATGTCAATTCATCATTTAACTCTGCAGCCAGAGGCATGAGAACTTTTTTCAAAGGTGTCTTCTTTTCAGCTTCACTCAGTCTGCTGCAAATGAGAGAAAGCTCTCCTGGCTAGAAGAGCATTAGCCTTTCAGTGAGAGTGGAATATATTTTCTATTGTAGTGAACCTGACAGTTAATCGTCCATAATACTCAGTTTTTTCTTACCAAAACTGTATTTTCCAAAAATTCATCACATTTAGAATACTATATTCCACACTCATTTTAATGACATGGATTTTATTGCTTTATGTAAATAATATAAATGAAATGGCGATCTTACCTTCAAAAACCCAGGTCTTAATTTGTAATTATTTGATTCAGTTCCTGTATAAGGCCTTTCTTTTTTCCTATTCTCTCTTACCTTTCCTTCCTCTTTCGCTTCCATATTGGGTTTTAAACTATAAGCAATAACTTGTTTTTCAGGTCAGCAATCCCAGGCATTCCAGGGCCACCACACACAGCCTGGCACAGCTTAAACATGTGTTTCAGTTTCTACCTTAGAAAATAAATGAGGAGAGAATCCATTGTCCCCAAGCAGTGGATTCTTCACACAGTGTCATTCTTGGCAAGGCAGAAGTGAAGGAGTTAATTTTAGGGAAACATCCATTTAACATAGCCCAGGGAGATAAAAAGAGTTTTGAATTATAATCTCTTCTGCAGATGAGTGAAAGCATTATCATGACTTGTATTTGGGGGGGGGGGAATATAAATTTATACATTCTAGTCAAGTCATCAAAAATGGATTCAGCACTTACTGTGTGTCAGGTGCTCTGTAGGAGGCTATAAAAACAAGCAGGTCATCGTGCTTGCCCTCAGGAAGTTTGTGTGTGCTACCAAGAGCATCAGGCATATGTAAGCAAAATATTCATTTGATACTGAGTATTCTCAGGGAGCTATGAATGTATTTATTTCATCACATACCAATGACCCACACATGGTGAACTCTGTGTTCAGGGCTTCTGGCTGAAATAGAAGGTGGTGGATATTTGGTTTAAATTGAAGAGGGACACCTTTACCTTGGGCCTCTGACTTCCACAGAGGTCAGCATCTACAAGGCCCTGTGAGACCAATACTTAGATCCCTAGCCTACCAGGGCCCTGTTGCAGGGGTAACATGCTATCTTAGGAGGATGCTTTCATATCCTATGCCCTTCCCAGAAGCAGACATGATTCCATCCTCTGGGATGTGATATTTAGCTCTGTCCTGAATTTATCTCTCTCCCCCATGAATGCTAGTACTAATTAAGGATTATAGTAGAGGTTTTGGCTGTTGGCCTAGCAAAAACTAACCCAAACAGTAAAATGTATGCCAAGCATTTTCCTTAAAAAGAGGTAGGCGTTGTCTACCTCTTGTATTGATTGGTCCCAGAAGTATAGTTGGTACACTTGGGTTTTGCTCAGGAGTTTGGCTTTGTGGATGAGTTCAGTCTTGCAGCTAATTTTCCATAATAACTTAACCTAAAAGCATTCTATTCGATTAGTACAATTAGATTTGGCTTTCTCCCATTTACCAATATCAACCCATATTCATTCCATCCTAGACATAGCTTATTTTATTTACTAACAAAAATGAAAGAAGTAGATATTTATTTTATTTGTTTCCATATCAGGAGAAAAAGAGTGCACAGCTTTACATGGCAAATCTTAAATTCTCTTCACAGTCATATATGTTTAAGGAAGAGGGAATTGAAGAGTTGAAGGCAGAAAATATTGAATTTTCCAATGGAGTGGTTGCTAGATTATTAGCATTTGATCAATGCTACCTCTTTAGCAATTTCATTTGTTTTAGTTTTAATCTTTCCTTGAATGCCCCTATCACAATGAACCTATGACAGCAAGGACAGGTATCACCTTAACACCATTTTATACTTTAATACCTTGTGAGAAAAAGAATGTATTGAATTTTTAAGTTCATATACAAATCCTCCCTCTCATTCTAAGTAAAGGTTTAAGGAAATTAACAAAGTATATAGTACACAATAGGATACAGATAAGTAGATAAAAAAATTAGAATGGAAGGAATATAAACAAGAAGCCAGTCATAAGGGTAGTGCAGAACAATATGAATTATAAGAATATGTGCAATTGCTAGAAGTAGTCAGTCAATTTGGCTGTGAGCTTCCTAGCAGCCAAAATGAAGAGTGAAATAGCTTTATTACAAGATTTACAGCATCCATGGAAGTTGCTCAGAAGAATATTTCTGACTGGCATTAATATCTGAAAGAAACTCTCCTCCTGTCCTCACACAGGGAGTCCAGTGAAATGGCACAGACAGACATGTTCAACAGCATCTGCAGGACACCTCTTACGTTCCCCTCAGCTCCTAGCACCAAGCTGCAGATATAATAAGTACTGATAAATATTTGATTGGTTGACTTGGCTAGAATATGTGGGATTATATTCAGCCCATTCTTACTTTTAACTTTTTGGTATTTAAGCTAGTCTTGGTTTCCATGGTTGAAACAGATAACAGCCTGTTTTAATATGAGCCAAGGTGCTGATTATTTTGTGACATCATGAGGCTTTTTTCCACTTGTTGGTCACTTTCTTCTGAACTTTTCATTGTGGGTCAGCTCCAGTGTCCCGTTTTTTCTTTCTCTACCTTGGTTAGAATGCTCTTGTCACTCTGGTTATTGTCCCCTGAAACAGGGTTAATGGAGCCAGAAGGATTCAGATAAATGATGGTTAAAATAGAGATGCTGAAGGGATGAGCTAGGCAGCCAGAATGGAGAGATTCAGGGGCCACAGTCTTCAAAAATGAAAGTTCCAAGGGAATATGATTTCAGCCTATAAAATTGGAGGCTGCTGGGTGTCATGAATATGTGGTTTACCACATCCCAACACCAAGAACATCCCCTTAGGTAAAAGGAACATATTTAATTCAAATTAAAGGTCTTGCTTGATGTCGTAGATTTTAAGCTTATGAGAGGAACACTTCTAATGGTAGAGTAGGTAAAAACAGAGATAGTCCCATTCATTAATTTAAAGAGTATGAACTGAATGTCTACTGCATACCAGCCAGACCACAAAGGATATGTCATCTTAAGGAATTTGGAGTTTGTTTAGGAGGCAATAGGGAGTCATTGAAAACGTTAGAGTCGTGGCATGGTCAGATTTGGTGAGGGAGGAATCAGTACAGAGGAAGACTGGAGTCAGAACTATTGTTATTTAGAAATGTTGAGGGTCTGAACTAGGGCAGAGGGAAGAGACTGGAGAGAAAGCTTTTGAGGAGGAAGAGTGGGCCACATTGAGAGACTGTGTGGGCATGGGGGCAGTGGGGTGTGGAAGGGTCTGGGATGATGCCAGCTTTCAGAATACTGGCGTAGGGACTGCAGTCTGTCGGCGTGCTCATTGCTCTCTTCTTCAGTGCAGACTCACCTCTCTAGATATGGGAAACTTGCAGCTGGTCATTGATGACTGTGGCTTTTCCCCACACCGTGGGTGGGCAGCAGTGACACTCTTCCCACCCCTCCCTGAGGGTGGCTCACAGAAGTGCCGCTACTACTCTGTCTCTGCTGCTCTGCCTTCCCTCAGAAAGGGCCCTGGCTCCATGGGGACCAGGGGCCGGGTGGAAAGGAAGAGGCCAGCCGAGCTATCACGGGAATTTGGTGACTCATTTCATCAGTTTACTGCTCTGAAAATGAGGTGACTTCCCCCTTTGCCTGACAACTGATTGATGAACATTTCCTGAGTATTTGCGGAGTGGATGTTTTGCTTCACGGGGCTTCATGTTTACCGATTCCCAGTGGATTCAAATCCTGGTGTGCTCCAGCCTTTTCCACTCCCAGCTGCTGCTTTTTCTTTTTATGTAGAATCTTCAAATTACCTGCCCAGGACTTAGTAAAATTCCAGGATTAGAAATAGTACACTCTTGTGCCTGCTCATACAACTCTGGTTTCATCGACTTTTTGTCAGAATGCTAAAGAATAAAGGATACTTACTTTTTTTTATATTGAAACAGTATGTATTTGACTAACAATACTATCACCTGGTACTTATATGTCTACATAGAAGGTATTCTTTAAAATAGCACACTTCATTTTGTGTGTGTAGAAATTTTCTGTGTTGTTTTTAGGTTTTACTTTCTTTGCCAAGATGTGGGTCTGTGTATTTTTAGAATAATTGTCCTTTACTTTGTTTCCAGATGTCCTAATGCTTCTGATAGAAAAGTAAGCTTTGGAAAACATTATTTGCTCACTAAATGATGGCATGTTAATAAAAGCTACATAGCAAGAAGGGGAAGCATTGCTTTTAGGCTCCAGGAATATTCCTTAGGCTCATTTTTCACAATTAAGGTGGCGGCAATAGGTTTGTGTTACAGGAATGAGAGTCATTGTCTTAGATACTAGCCCTATTCCTTGGGTTTAATTTTCATATTTCAAATGGAGGAAGTAGGTATAACACATCTTATTTTGCAGCTGGAACAGATTCTATTTTTAATCCGTAAGTTGAATATGGCATGGAGCCAGGTGCTGCCCGGATCCAAACGCATAACTCCTGTTGATATCAGTGAGCTTCATGACGGATTGGAAAGAACTATGTGATCTTTATTCCAAATATCTATCTGACACTTTAGAGTTACACATGCTAAACAAATTCTAGCACTTTTCAAGTTAAAACGAAATGTTTTTTAATGTAGCAACCATGCTGGCTTAAAGGAATAATGCAACAATTCCAAATACACACACACACACATAACCGTAGAATTGGTTTACAGGCAGAGAGAGGCAACTGGGCTCAGGAACCTGGCTGGCATAGTGAAGAGCACGGCTGTACTGAGCTACACAAAATTGCCTTTCAGTAGAAAAGATAAGAAGAAAAAGGCTTTTCTTTGGATGGTACTCTGCTCATTGGGGTACGCATTATTTTTTGTAATTCTAGCAAGAGCCCTCTTGTACTTCCTCCTTCTTATTATCCCAGTGGTGGGAATGGTATGGCAATATTTATTTGGAATTGACTGCTGTTTGCATCTATAAATAAATGTAGTCAAATCATAATTGTTATAACAGGATTGTTTGATTACCTGGCAATGGCCTTGTGCCGAGATAGCTTTTGGATCACCTGCTCATTGGGAACGTTTGACAGACCTCATGTTTATTACCCAATTGAATGTCAGTAGCAATTGCGGCTAAAGATAAACAAAAATGCAAGTACTTGTTGACCTTGACTTTTTTCCACAAGAGATTGGACTTGATGGCTCTATTGCAGTTGAGCTGATAAGGGTTATAAACAGTAGCTTAAGGAAAATGTTTTATTCCCAGAGGAAAATACCCTATTTACTGTGGGAAATGGCAATATACATATATACCCTTTGCCAGACTTTCTTAATTCACCTTTATTTGGGCTGTGGGAAAAGGATATGGGAAAAAAGCTTTTTATGGCTTATCGTACACTTATATAGATTGTTATAATTTGTGAATGGTGTAGTTAGTAGATTGAATATAATTTTAGAACAAGTCAATGATGTTTCTATACTTTATGAGACTTACTAATATGATTTCTTTTGAATCTATCATATTCATATAATATTGTGTTTCAGAGATGAAGATCTTGTAAAAATGCAACAGATTTATGGGGCCAAAATGCTCTTTCAGGTTTTAATTAAAAGCATAAAAGTGTCATTGGTTAGTATGATTTCACTAGGAGCAAAGAGAGAGAAAACTGACCCCGCGAATATTTACATGGGACACTCCAAAAGCGTATTGGGGGACACGGCAATCAGCACTTTTCTTTGGGCACAAAGTCTTAAGTTTCAGATTTGAATCGAGAAATGCTGGGCTATTAAGGATTCCCCATTTCTTGGTAAGGCATTAAGCCTCAGTGACCTGCCCTATTTGCTCTTAAAAATCCCACTGCATTTTCCTTTTGAGGAGAGGTGATTTGGCTCAATGCCACTGGCTCCAACTTTTGCTCTTAAAATGTTGTTTTGATGTATAGTGTAGTGATGGCTGAATTGATTTCTGTGCATAAATGGTGGCCTAGATTCTTGCCCTGTGGAAATCCATAAAATTAAGAACTCTGGGTTCCTGGAGTGATAAGAGGTAAGCAAATGATTAGGTATGCATGCAGGAGAAAAAATTGAGATGCTCATAGAATGGAAATAAGGGTCTATATAATTTGCAAGTTTAATGTAAATGTAAGCCACTAATACAACTAATAATTTAATGCTAATATGTGAGGGTAGGTAGATGTAATTCTAATCATTTTGTAGTTGGTGTGTTCTCAAAGAGTTCTGAGCAAAAATGTACTGTATTGAAATGTTTCCCTGGCTACCCAGGATGAAAATACGGTCTGCCAACAGCTGTGGCCCTTATGAAATCTCTGGGATATTAATGACCCCAATTTCTCTCTAGATAGAAGTTTGAGACAGTTCAAGATAGCAGAATCTAAGCCAGAGTTTCTTGCTAGGAGGTTTGGAACACTGGGATATTATAGGATTTATTCAATAGATATACAAGCTGAGATCTAGCCCAATATGCCCTTTTAAGTAGTCACTAGTGTTATTCAATAATACAGAATATATTTGTTGTAAGAAAATTTGACCTTTCAGTTTAATTTTCAAAGTATAGATTTCCTTCTGTAGATATCTCAGACAAGTTTTGGATACATTTTTTTGTGAGAATACCACCTTTGAGTGAAATTTTAAAATGTAAGTAAAGAAAGTCATACCATATGCAATCAAAGGGGAATTCCTTGCTGTCTTTAGAAAGCAACAAATGAGAAGCGTTCCACTCTCCCCCGTCTTCTTTCCTAAGCCCTATTTCTTTACCTGTGAATTTCTTTTGAGAATGACTGCTTGCTGACCTCCACTTTTCTATGAAACTTTTGTGAAGAACAATGGAAATCCTTGCAATGACAGATGCCTTTGCAGATTATTACGATGTCCATTACTGGCGAATTAAATTAGGAAGAGTTTATTTCTGACATGGCACATACTCTTCCCTGCAATGGGAAGACCATAACCTAGAATCTTTGTAAAAAGCACACCCTCAGGATTATTGGTGATTCTCTGGTTGATACATTAGAATGAGCAGAGGCAAGTCTGCTGCCTGGGGTATCCTTGTCCCCAGCAGTGGGAGGGCACCCAGGGCTCACACCTCAGGCTCCTCTCTGCTGTATGAGGCTGGAAGGTGAGAGGTGGATATCCTACGTTCTTTCTAGTAGTCACTGAAGGATGTGGCAAGGACATGAATTGTTGGTGGCTGGCTCTCTCTCCTGGCACTAGGAAAGACTTCTACATTTATCTGCATTTTTCTGAGCACCAGTTGCTATGTAGCCACCTCCCAGGCCACTTTGTGGGAAAGCTTTCTTTACGGCGGATGACGTGGCATTTCTTGTCACTTCCTCAAATTCCTTCCCATTGCCTATCAGCATTGCTGTGGACTTATCTGGGTTGAGCTTCAGCCAGCGAGCGCTAATCCAGGTTCCTATTTCAGAAGAGTAAGATGACAGCAATGACGCTGCCGTTTCTTTGCTTGTGACCTGGGATGCTGGGGGGAAGGAGCAGAGAACAGAGGGGACAAGAGATGGGGGCCATTGGCTTGATTTTCAAGTCTGGTGCCTTGAGTGTCCTTTTTATTCCCATCAGCCCTTCCTTCTCCATAAGGCTGACAATATTATTTATTTGGTGTGTAGTTGAATGTAACTTTTCCAACTCTAACTAAAGAAATCAGCGGCAGGTATCTGAGCTTGGTTTTATTCCTTCCACTGAGTTTGGCCCTGAGGAAGTCTGATGAATTGGGATTTAGCAGATCAGAGGCATGTGGCTCTTTTGTTCTGATCTTCCACTATTTAACAAATATTTATTGAGCACCTACCATGTGCCAGATACAATGTTAGGGGATGGGAAAATCCTCAAACAAATAACTATTTTTCCATGTTTTCAGTTTATGGATGTCCCCTGCATTAGTGTGTGAGCCTTATACCATCATTCTTATGGCAGGGGAGATACTTGTGTCTCTATTTTACAGGAGAGAATTACCTAAGGTCCAACAGGTGTAAGTGGGAGAACAACAGGAACTCAATTAGGTTTTACAACTCCAACACCTTTCTTTTGTACCAGGTTATGAAGTAACCTAGTAACTGATATCTTCTTGGTCCATTTCTTTCTGAAATGTGTCCATCAGCTCTCTCTCTCATTAGAAAGAGAGAAGAGAGAAATTAGGAAGTATCTTTAGAAGGAAGTAATCAGGCACTGCTTAGCATTATATTTCATTCATTCATTTGTCCATTCATTCAGAGAGTACCTCTTATATTCTGGGCATGTGCTAAGTCCCGAGACTACAAAGACCAATCCCTGCCCTCAAGCAATTTCTAGTCCAGTGTTTCTCCCTTGACCCCTAAATTAAGAAATGTCTGGAACAAACATATTTCCTGATGCTGTTCTCTTTAGGAGTTACTTACTGTCCAGTAATTTTCAGGCAAGAGGGATTCCAGCGTATGATCAGAACTGAAGAACAATCTTCCAATGGTCTCCCCTCATGGAAAACAAGCTTGTAATACATCAGATTTCTGCATGAGATGGTTTAACTTCTTTGGGCAGAGGAACAGTCTAAACTCACCTATATAATGGGGGTAATATTACTACCTCCTTACAGGATTGTTAAGAACCTTAGGCACATTAATATGTAAATAGAGACTAGCACCTGGCGGGTGCTAAGCATGATGCATGTGTTGGCTTTGGCCATCATCATCATCATCATCTACCTTGTTTTTCTCTGTGGGAAAGAGGGACTGTTCAGGAGTGCTGCTCATTTCCATCGATGAGTGATGGCGTAACAAGAAATTGAGAATCTTGTACTGTTCCCAAATGTGTCCTCATTTTACAGTGGAGATTACTTGTCTGCCCCTTTGTGTCTGGACAGAGGGCATTCTAATTTGATGGGCCACTGAGATTTCCCTTCATACAGATCTCCCTTGTACTGTCGTTCACTCTCAAATGTCCCCTAAGTCTGTCACTTTTACCTGAGGAGACAATGATGAGGAAGTAAATAATTAAGAAGGGATATAGACTGGCACAATTCTTAGCACAAGGCGACTGGTCCACAGGATTCCTTTTAAACAACTGCCTGCATTCCTTTTACACCACATTTTAAAGTGTCCTATGAGAAAAGGAAGTTTGTGGTATCAGTTAAGGTGACATGTTGAATGGCGTACCTCTTTTTGACAGTCAGATTGGGGTAAGGTTGAGTGTTCTCAGGGGTCCTAGTTGGAATTTCCTCACAGGAGCCAAGATAGGATGGGGAATGTATTTGCCAACAACGTTTCTTTTCACATCTTTGGTCTCATCACAATCATCTTTGGTCTTTGATGAAGCTATTGGGCAATATCAGGCCTTTGAGTTTCAGGATGCCCATGATATTGGTAAATTTTAAGATACAAGAAGACAATCCTTAGTATTACAGATAAACCTTACCCAATATTATATATATCTTAAGGACTGAGATCATATATATCTTAAAGACTAATTGTTTATAGCAGTTTTAGTTGGCAAAATAAGGTTCAAATATCCCTTGCTTATTAACAGTGAATAAGTAAGTTTGATTCTGGGAGGTTTTATGGGGAGGCAAAACCAAATTTATAGTGAGGGGTTTTTTTAAATTTATTCATAGCAGGTCAAGTTTACTACTTCTTTCACCTACAGAATCACTGGTGGTACTCATTGCCCACTTTCCCTCTCCCCCACCCCATTATTTAAGTCTCTTCTTGTTCTTTATACGAACAGTGTTGTGGCCTAGTTATGATGAGAGCATAGAATCCATTTTTTATTTGGACTATTTTAATTTCTTTTTCTGTCCATTCTCTCATGATACAGTAATGTGCTTGAATTTTTGGTATTAGCTGCAAGCTTATCCCTTTTCAAGGGAGTATAGGTGGCTTCTTAACAATCAAACTTTATCTCCTTCCTTTTATTATTACTATTTTTATTTTTTAAAGACCATTGTTTATTCTTATATTAAATTAAATTATTATTTTTTTTGTTTATTGAAACATAATTGATTGTGCATATCTGCGGGGTACAGTGTTGAATATCAGTACCAGTGTACAATATATGATGCTCAAATCAGGATAATTAGTATATTCAACATTACACAATGTAATCACTTTTTGTGTTCCTTTACCCCCACCTCTCCCCCTTTCCCACCTCTGGTGGAGCTCAGTTCTGTTCTCCCCTTTTGAAAGTTCAATGAATTGTCATGATTGTATATCTTTCTTTTTTATTTATTTGTTTATTTTTTTAGCTCCCACTTATGAGTGAAGAAATGCGGTATTTTTCTTTCTGTGCCTGGCTTATTTCACTTAATATAATTTATCTAAGTTCATCCAGTTGATTCTTTTTTATGGCAAAATAGTATTCCATTGTGTATATATACCACAATTTCCTTATTGTGCAACGATGGACATTTAGGTTGATTCCAGCTCTTGGCTATTGTAAATAGAGCTGTGATAAGTAAACATGGGAGTGCAGGTATCCCTTCAGTATGATGATTTCCACTCCGTTAGGTACTTAATTTTAGAATTGCTGGATCATATGGCAGTTTTATCTGTAGTTGTCTGAGGAACCTCTATACTGTTTTCTATAATGGCTGCACCAATTTATAGTCCCACCAACAGTGTTAGGAGGGTTCCCCTTTATCTGCATCCTCACCAGCATTTGTTATTCTCTGTCTTTTTGATAAAGTCTAACTGGGCTGAGGTGATACCTCAATGTGGTTTTGATTTGAATTTCCCTGATGCTGAATGATGTTGAGCATTTTTCATGTGTCTGTTGGCCTTTTGTATGTCTTTCTTTGAGAATTGCTTATTCAGCTCTTTTGCCCATTTTTTATCAGGTTACTTTTTTTTTAATGTTAAGTGGTTTGAGTTCCTTGTATATTCTGGATATTAATCCCTTGTTGGATGCACAGTTTGCAAATATTTCATTACTTTTAGAATGAGGAATTTCTTATTCTTATGGTGGTGACTGTTCTGTTAAGACACCATACAGTGAAAATGTCCAGGGATCCTCACACCAAAGCCTAGGATGTTACGCAGAAAATGAAAAGTACAGGGCAAAACTTGTGGAGCATTGCATTGAGATTCTTTTCCACATATTACTTGTCACTTTCCCAATTTTTTTCTTATCAGTGTTTTCATAATACAGAAATATAGAATGGAAAGTGCAATAAACACCCATAATTCACCATTCTTTTTCAACAATTGTTAACATTTTGCCGTATTCACTTTGTCTATATACGTGGATGCACATACATGTGTGTGTATATTACTGTATGTATATTCCTGCTTAGTAAAAAAAGAATATTTAAGACTCCATAGATTTCTGAAGAGACAGATATTTCAACTATTCTTATATTCACCACCACTTATTCTGGCATCTTGAAAACAAGTGATGGAACAGAAAAATACAGCTGTGCTTGACTCTGTGTGAGGATCAGCTCATGGTGATCAATTCCTATTTTCAATTCTTACTTATATACATTTCATGCTGGGAACTTTTAAATGTCTTTCTAAGAGGCTATGTGGCAGACTTCAAAGACCACTGTCCTGGGAGTGCAGTTTCCATCCCCACTTGACAACTTACAATCCATGTACTCTAGGTTGGACAAATCACATAAACTTGCTGGGACAAAATTCCTTCTGTAAATTAAAGAAGTTTGGTTAGATTATTGAAATGTTTTCCTTCAGTTCTGAAATACTCAAAATTCTAAGAACCAAGTTGAAACTGTGCCTACAAACCTAGATAGAATGAAGAATCATCAATAAACATTTTACATGTAAATTGAAATTTGCAGAAGGGCAGTAAATTCCGCATAAGTTCATGGTCAACGAGGAGAAATTCTGAAACTAGGACTTAGCATTGGTAATAGCAATCAAAAAGTACAGATCATCCCCAATATCTGAGTTTTCTGAATATCTGGGTGTAAAGTCATATTACGAATTTGATTCTTTTTTACACAGAAACAGCTGAAAAGATCCAAATGCATATCAGCTTTTTGATTATATGTGGAATACATAGGTGCTTTATCTGGCTATTACTGAAATTTTCGAGTGATTTGCCTTTTTAAGTATTGGTATTCTGCTTTTTTCGTGTGTCCAATATACTTTATCTATGTTGGAGGAGGGGTATAGATCAGGAATGACTGGGCTAGAGAGATTAATATATGACATCAAGTGAAAGCTTGTATTAGTTAGATCACGTATGAAGTAGTTAGATCACTTTCAAAGTTTGAGGAGGGTTTTTATGTTTTTCTCCTTTGATAAAATGTATACTTCTGAGAATAATATGACTAGGTCAAATATACAATGAGATTTTGAAAAATTATTTTTCCCTTTTTCTCCTTTTAAAACTGATTTTTCTAATGATAAAAAATCAGCTTATTGTATCAGCATTTGTTTATCATCTTTAATAAGATTTAATCTGTTGATAACAAGCTGTACACATTTGTCCCAGCACACAAAAGTAATGGACATTTTAGTCTGATATTGGTCAGTAAAAATTTCAGCAAAATCTTGTTAGTATAACATGTACCTTAATAAATGGCATAAAAAGTGGGGAGGTAAAGGAAATGGAGGTGTTCTCTCTTCTGAAAGTAAATACTCATATACCACTGCTGCTTACCTGCCAGTCTTGCATTTCCTAAAGTTAATTCTTCCTAAGATTTTTTGTTTTTAACTATTTGATGAGAAGATTACACTGCTACAGGCTAACTAAAAGGGATGTATTATTTGAACCTCTTCATTGTTTTTAAAATCATTGTGCTGTAATCCTTTCAAAGAGGTAGCCAGTAGCTGCTTTCCTGTTTAATGAGTAAGCTCTTTCCATTGGCAGATCACCTTCATTTAATCCCCTGAAAGTGCATACTTAATTCTTAGCAACAATACATTTTTAGCTTCAAGGACATATTACTGAGAAAAACACTATGGTAAAGCAGTAGAAAAATAAGCCTTAGTTTTCTGAGAAGGTAATTGTGTCTTGGTTTTGGAGCCTTATAAATATCCCTCTTGGTACAATTAGCCTCTGTAAACATTTGAACTACTTTGTAGTTGAAACAGTATATATTTCAGGATGCGGATGAAGGAAGGTTTTTCAAGTTGATTCCTTATATTAGGTTTACTTTTTATTGTTGGCATTACTTTAGGGTTTTATGCATTAAAATGTGTCTGCGATTGTTAATATAATCCTTCAGCCAATTTGCTTAAATATTGGAAGCTAGCAGGATGTGGAACAGGCACAGCATTGTGGAGAATATCACCCTGGCCTGAGTCAAGTGTAGAGTGCTGCAAAAGCATTGTGCTAATTTTAGCTTACAAAGAGGATGAAGATAAACTGCCTACCGCTAGTTTGCCATATGCTATCCTGGTGATAATATTCAAGAGCAAAATATTCCGTAGAGAGTCTTATTGTTTCAGTAAGGGAAGCAAGGATAAGAGTTAAGCAAATTTCTGCTCAGTAAGTTTATAAGAAATAATGAAGTAAAACAATTCTCAAATGCAGGTAGATGAAATCTGCTAAATTTATTTTGGCTTTATTGACTTTCATGGGAGTTGACAGAATTAGTTTTGGTTTATATTTGATCCAATTTTATCTATTTTTCACATGTAAATCTTAAAAATCAATCTGAATAAATATCGATCTCTTTTAGAGAGGCAAAAATATAGTTTGGATTGCATAAAACTGCTTAAAAGACAGCATCCCTTGAAGTTCAATAAAGGAATAAAGCAATCTGTTCAACTGGTTTTAAAATAACACTTTAAAAAGCCTTTTTAAAAATGAAAAAGTCAAAATCCATTACATTTCCATATTTGGCAAATCCAACGTCTACAGTTTCACCGGAGAGTGTTTGACCTATTTATTTGTCACTGAGACCACTTCACAGTGAAGGGATTGTTAGTTCCTGCAAAACTGAGAAAAATCCAATGTGCATAGCGCATTTGCAGATGGAAACAGACTGTGTAGCCGGATTTGGAGGGTGGGTTGGCTGGAAGCTTTGTGTTAACAACTGGTGAAAAGCTTGACCTTTCCATGACCTAGGTCAAACAAACCCCCAACTCAAGAGCTCTCCTTTGACATGGATACCTGTTTGGGAAAGGGGGCCAAAAAAGGGAATGGAGATAAAATAATGTTATGGACTTGCAAACTTAACTTTTTAAAAAGTTCTAGTTAACTTGACTATTTTGGGACATGATGGCCATTTTAGAGTGTTATCAAGGACCACAAATCTGTTTGTAAGTGTCAAAGAGAAAGGGTGATAGGGAGACTTTTTTCTTTCAATGATTCAGGCAATGCATAGGTTTCCCCCTTGCCCCCACCCCCACCCCCATGCAATATGATCTGGGTTGTGATTCACAGAGTTGAATGAATGGGCTGAGCTCCACTGATGAAAACATTTGATAATGTGTAAAATAAAAGCCCTGGCAAGGAGGAGATGGCAAGGCTTCTATTGTTTGTCCCCACACTTTGTTTTTATAGGGGTTCTCACAGGAACAAATAAATTGGAGTAAATAAAAGCAAAATAGCACTGCTAGTCCATATCGGGGCTTCACACATGCTCACAAGTCAACTTTGGCAGGAAACTAGCAAAGGTCTGTTCCCTACCATTTGCGTTGCATCTTTATCTCTCCGGTTCATTGTTTGCCACTGAGTGCTTAAACCTCAACTTCCCAAGTAAAAGCTTCCTGTTGCTTGCTTTTAAATATAGTTTTGTTACAACAACAAGAACAAAAAAAAAAAAAAAAAATTAAGAAATGTATTAAGGAAGCCAACCGATGAAAAAAGGAATAAAGCAGGTTTAGTCCAATGCAATTAAAAAACTTCAGAGCTCAAAGGCAAACGTTGGTTACTCTCGCTGCAGCAGTTGTCCCCTTTTAGGTGCACAACTATGGGAATCATCTTTGTGCCTCCGTACGTGGTCAAAAGTGAAGCCCAGCAATGAAAATGTTCAATGTTTCTTACATCAGCCCTTTTGCTGTTTGGATTCACTTAAGTTTTAACTTCTCAGCATTGTTTGTGGCTAGAATTCTCTGCCCTTTCAATTGCAGGTTAGAGGAGAACCCATCTTTATTAATCTTACTTGTGCTTCAAGATCCTTTAATGTCAGTGTATTTGAAAAATGGTATTCATTCCTAAGGAAAATATGGTTCTTATTCCATCTTAATGGGTGGGGGTTACTCTGATACTTCCTGCAATTTTGGAGGAAAGTGCAGCAGTTTTCTCAAGCCTTCGATATAAACAACATTGTTTATGCTGTTTCCACTCTCCTAGTCCTCTGTTTGTGCAGGCCCTAAAACAAGTGGGTCTGTTTTGCATTTAAAAAATTAGTGTATGTTTTCAGAATCAATCTGTCAAGTTAGGCCAAGAAATGCTATCAGAACGCATGGCTGGGGGTTACCAAATTCTGGCTTTCAAAACTTACTTGACAGTCGTTTAGAACACTGGCTCTATGCTCTTGGGATGTGTGTGGCTTGGTACACTCCTGTAATTCCATAATGGAAGCAGGTGATTTGAGTCCCTCCACCCTGCTCAATGCATGATACACAAAAAGGTGCACCCAGAAAATTATTAACACCACCCAAATAGTCCTTTTCAAAGGGAATTTTCATGGTGTCAGAATGTGCACAGCATTGTGAAAGTACAGTTTATTGTAGATATTTAATAAGGAATTGGTTCTAAATTGCTAGTAGTACAGTAAATTAAAATCTAAAGAAAAGTAGCTTATTAAAATGCCAAAAGTGTGGGCCTTCAGTTACTTATTGGTGTGTGTGCCTGTACTGGTGTAAAGCAGGAAGACTCAGTTGAGGGCGGCTGGGGGGCACTGTAGCACATGCCTACTGGGGAGCCTTCACGAACACCCTCATAGCCCTACAATAACAGATGAGACAGCCACCTTGCCAGGCAGCCATAAACCTTTCAGTCTGTGTGAACTGTCACTGCCCTTACAGACACAACTCCACGTGCTCTACAGGAGTGAGAAAATAGAACAGGCCTACAGGTCATTTTGCCCCTTGAGTACAGAATGCAGACCTCCTTTGCAACTTTCTAAAGTGGGACTCTGGGTGCATGCTGAGGCCTTAATTCTCAGTGCAGCTCAGTTTGCTGCGTTCAAGGCAGTGCACACATGGTCGATAACTCTTTCACTTGGTTGCCTTCTCTACCCTGCTTTTGAGAAACTGCCTCCTGGGCAATGAAGCTAAGAAAGTTGCTGCTCTCATTTGGCTGGATCTAGCAGAAGAAGGATGTCAGGAGGACACGAAAGCTCATTCCTTTATTCAAGTCTCCAGCTGATTCTGAGCTGAGCATCCAGAGCCCCCCTCAGCTTCTTCCTGGAGACCCCTAGAGCAGAGGCCCCTGAGAACTTGTTGGTTGTTTGTGCAGATCTGGGTGTCCTATTCAGATGCCCAGGTGTTACATATAGGTGCTAGTGAAAAGTGTGGTTACACAGTGACTGTTGGTTATTTGCAGTAATCAGTTATAGAACTCTTTCTTTTGTTCTGTTTAGGAGACTGGAAGTTTGTTTCATTGCTTTCATGAGTTGCTTCTTCTTAGTTATGCTGTTGAACACATTCTCAGGCCTGTTTCTGCACCCTTACTTATGGCTTAAGTTACGTTACCATGACAATACCCTCCATCTTCATAAAGTAGAATCAGAGGAAGCTGATACTTCACTAAAGTGGGCTTTAAACTTTGGTGGTGGACTTTGGGACCATGTTGTTTGGCAGAGGTCTGTATAGCACAAACAAACATATAAACATATGATCCATGATATTAAAACTCTAAATTACATAATGCTAGTTTGTCTAGGAGATCACTTGCTATCCCTTAACACCCTAAGGCAGCTGTAATTTGCATAAATGCTGGTATTTACTTTTCCATAGTCTAATCTTGGAGGCATAAATTAGAGCTGAATCTGGGGTCAAATCCTCCCCTCATCTCCCCTGGTGCTCTCCCAATGATATAGTTAACATTTGGACAAGAATGAATATTACGATTTTGTTAGACGGAATGTAATTCATCCTCTCCCAGTTCAACATAGGGCCTTGCTGTCTTCCTAACTGTAATATTTGTACCTTAATGTATAGTTCTGTGTTGGACCCTGAGTCACCTGAAAGACTGATGGATTTAAGTCTTGTTACTACCATTATTACCATTGTAATTATTTCTTTATAAATGAATTCCCCTTTTCTACTATACCTTTAGAAAATGATCTTGCTTTTCTTTCGCCATCATATCAATAATAATAAAATAAGCCAAGAATTTATAATTGCTCTTCACATATCCTCTGTGGAGTGGTTAAATAGAATATGATGTTAATTTTCATTCATCGCACATGAACAGGAACAAAACATTTCTGACTGTTTGAATCAACCTTTTGCTGCACATTATGCCTCCTCTAACAGTAAACCACATGGTCCTCTATCATATGCTCTTTAATGTGCTTTCTAATAAATAGAGCTAGCTAAAAATACTGATGTCCTTCATTAAATGTAAAACGATCATTTTAACTGCTCCTACTCTGAGTGACCGATGCATCACTTCATCAGACCTATTTAAGCAGAGAGAGAGAGAGAGAGAGAGAGAGAGAGAGAGGATGAGTGGATCATCTGTATTTCATTTGGTGGCAATATGAGTAGAATTTAGTCTAGGAGTGATTCTTTAGCCATCTCATTGTTTCCTGAAAAAAGTATTATTATCTTCAGCATATGTAGGTGGTGATGTGATGGGCTGTACAGAAATAAAGGTTTAATCAGACTAATGAAGATCTTACTTCATTAGTTCACTTGTGACAAAAAAAGTGGCCTGATGTCAGAGGTCTTCTTAGCCTTTTCTCTCCTTTCAATCAGTTGAATCAACCAGTCAATGTTTCATATGTAATAGCTCCCCCATGTACAAATAAGGATTTAACAAGCCCCCAGAATGCATGACCAAATTCTTTGTTAAATTTTTTTATCCTGAATTCTGCATATTTTATATCTATGGAAAGAATGGAAAAAACTCAGGACAAGAAGTTTAACATTTTCTTGCAGAGAAACAAAAGCTGCTAAGGTACTTTTCTACTGACTCCCTTCCCCCAAAATCACCACATTAACTCTAAATAAGTCTGAATAAAGTCATGAGTTCAGTCTGCCACTCACTCAGCAACCACTGACTACCTGCTAGTACCAGGCCCCGAGGATATACAGTACAGTGGTGAACAAGACCCATTTATTGTGCTCAAGGAGCTTAGAGTCTAGTAGGAATGGCTGCATATAAATGGGACATGAAAATATAGTGTGATACCAGCTATCATTGTTTGCATATAGAACATGCACCTACCCCTGTACTGGAGGATCCTGGAAGTTCTCTCAAAGGAAGGGACATTTTTACAGTATTTCACACTTTCCCCAGAGTTTTCACATATGTAATCTCACTTGTTCCTCACAAGACTCCTTCGAATTAGTCAGTTCCTTATCACTACCACCTCTTTGTGAATGGAGGAAGAGGCTCAGCAGAATTCAGTCACTGCACGAAGCCTGTATGGATAGTAGGGCTGACCCGGGCCTTCAGTCCCAGGCTCTGACTCAAAGGTTAGTCATGAGTGTGTGTATTTGGGGAAGTGGGGGAACTTGGAAAGATGAGAAATAGTAGCCTGATATTGTGAAATCACTGTGCGATCATCTGGGAATTTGCCCCCGATTCACTGCCAAGTTTCAGAAGACCTGGAATGATCATTCCACACTCAAATAGCCTAAGCACAGCTTCAAAATACTCATTTTCCCATTTTTTTAAAATAGGGAAAACAAGCAAGTATAGAAGAGAGGCAATTAGCATGATCACTCAGGCCAGCTTTCATAATTTTGGTATTCATTCAAAATAGTCACATTTCACACCTTGAAAGTTTTTAGGCTTCTCTGGTGGAAATCATCTTCCCACACCGTGATTCTTAAAAGTTACATATTTTTTTTCAACCTGATCGTACTTAATGTCTTTTGACTAGAGATAAGACAGATACCTAGCTTTGGGCCTTCAGTGAACCACCATTCAACTTTCCAGTCTTTTTGCTCAGATCAGATTGTTTTAGAACTTGCTCTTTCCTTCAGTTGTCTCTTTTGCATGAGAGGAAACTTGGCCCAAATATTACAGAGATGCCTGACTTACAGAGAATTACTGAATCAATGTTTCTGGAAGAAAGAATTCTTGGAGTATGAATGAGATTCAGAGAGGACGGCTGTGTTTCCCATACCTCTTTCTGGTATTCAATGTGGAAACCATACCACAGACCACCTGGATTTGAATGGATGAGATTTGGGGTTGTTTCCCAGTTTTTCATGCCAGATGAGAAGGAGGCAGAATATACTGAGGCCTAGGAGACACACTAGAACCATGGTGACACAGAACCACTGGGCAGCAAGAGAAGGCTGGGATAGAGCAGAAATGCCCTATTATTAGGAGGAATTCAGGTTTGGAGCATCTAACCTGGATATAGAAGTTGGCCTCTGTGCAGGCAGCTGGGTGGTCCAAGATAGGGTGTCCAAAGGGTGTAGCAAGTTCGGGCCTGGCCTTCCGGCATACCCAGTCTGTTAGGTGGGGGCGGCAACAAGGCATTCTAGGCTACAGGCCAACTCAGAAGGCAGGCAGGCCTGAGACTGGCATTCTGAGGTCCAGATCCCCTCCAGCTGGCGTTCATAGAAGCAGTACTCAGTCCTGGGAAAGAAGGGGCTGGGGAGGGGAGGAGAACGGAGATTCCCAGCCAGCTTATGGTCAGGGTCAAGTTATGTATAACTTATGTGTGACTTCTAGTTAGGCCCAGAAGGGGACCAAGAGCAGAGAAGGGAGTAATTCATTGCTTTCTGCTACTTCCGCCTCGCCCCACGAAGATTTCAGGTTAGCAGCTTGTGATGTTATCACGAAAAAGCCTCTCCGAGCGCCCTGTCTCGGGGTCTCAGAGCTTGTTGGCCGCAGGTTCCGCACAGGAGACGGGGACAGCGCACCCCCCTCAGGCGTGGAGCCGGCGTGGGAGTGACCTGCGCTCCAGGCTTCACGCGGAGAACCTTGTTTGTCTTTCTCCACCCCTCCCGGAGCAGACTTTCCCTTCTTTGATACATAAATGTTGAGAGAAAACAAACTGTCCCGTGAGCTTTCGCTCGGGGTCTTTTCCACTCTCGTTCCCTGGTCGCACGGCCGGGCCGCGCCTGTTCGGTGTGAATTTCCCAATTTCATAGAGTGCACCGTGGTCGCAGGAGAGGGCACCTGCCTCTCAGCTTTCCTGTTAGCAGAATTTCAGATTCCTGACGTGGAGGGACACTTGAGAACCATTTGTGTCAGGCCGGAAAATGTTTGCTTTGTCCTTCTTTGTGTCCCAGGAATGGACGATTTTGCCATTTTGTAGGTGCGAGGCCCTGAAAGCAGTAAGATTCCCCTCTGCATTTTGATAGCTGGTTACTCAACTTCCACCCCTCAAATAAAGTCCTTCTATATGATTTTCTCCTTTATTTTTTGAAGGCATATTCAGGAAAATTTCCTCATATTTTGCAATGTGGTCATTTTTGACTTTCCAAAGAATTAGAGCTGACATCCTTCCATTCTTGGGAACTTTCTCCGGATCCATAAACACTTGGCATTTGTTTTTTTCCTTGTATATTTCAGAAGTGGTTTTCATATTTAACCTTTTCCCATTCTCTTTGACTAAGGTTCAGTCACTGCCACCTCAAGACTGCATGCTTCAGTGTCTTTCTTCTTTGACTTCAGTAAAAAGATTATGACTCAAGGAAGGTTTGTGAGCCCACTTTATGGGTCAGGCTTGTGCTGTCTGTGGACAGCATACTGCCATGAGAAAGGACAGTTACCACTGTTGAAGATCTTTCAAGAGGTGAAAGAAACGCACTTTGTTATCTAATCTAATCGGGTTAAAAGAGAGGATAGTCTAGATTGGTTGGGAGTTTAGCCTTAAGTCAGACCTGGGTTCAGATCCACAAGGAGCTCTATGCTCTTATCTGACAGCAGCCTTTTTCCTTATCTGTGCATTAGGGATATAGCAAGGATTAAATAGACAATTCAGGAAAGCACTTAGCAAGGTATATGATCTCTGTGCAGCTCATAATCACCAGTTAGTAAATATGAATTAATCCTATTAGCTATTAAAACAGCCTTTGAAAAATGCAGAATAAGTGAAGGTTTTTTAAAATATAGAGAAATTGACTTTTTTTTTTTTAATACTATGATAACAAATTTATCTTTAACTTCTAAGGTTTTTGTGAGGATTAATTGATCAAAGATCACTGCCAAGCATGCTTTCAGGTATCTAGTAAGTGTGCTCAATAAAAGTCTCTTTTTAGTATTTCTATTATTCTTCCTATGTAGACAGGAGATGGAAAGTTAGCTCTGTTTGTCTCTAGTGCATCTTACTTTTCCTGAATTTTAAAGAAACTTCTTAACGGATAAAACTTTTTTTCCACATTAGGAGAACAAAACCCTTTGCCATTAGCAACTACTGGAGAAATATTATTTAGAGGGCAGAGTGGAAGTTATAATGGTTAACCTATTTTGTGTTAAGAAATGAAACTTGTATTAGCATAAGTTGCTTCCCAGTGTATCACCGTCCACCAACAGGCTGCCAGCTGTGAGTGATGAGACTATTTAGGCAACACTGCCCACCCGCTTTCATTCTGAATGAAGCCCACTTACAAAGTTCCGAGTCACTTCAGGGCTTCTTTGGAAAAGACGAAAAAAAAAAAAAAAAAAAGAGAGAGAAAAATGGTATGTAATGAGAGAAGAGTGGGTGTAGATATTTTGGAGAAGTTGGGCTTCTAGGAATGGGAATGAGATGGGGAGAGATGGCAGAAGTGCAAATGATGGTGTTAAAGCTTTGGGTAAGGGAGTCAGATTGTTTTCCTGCTCAGAGGAAGTACTCAAGAACTCTGCTGCCAGGTGATGTGTTGAATATTTTTATGCAATTGATTTGATTTAATCTGCCCAACAACTCTAAGATGCAAGTACTATTACTAGGTTTATTGTTTCCAGAGAGGCAAAACAGAGACTTGAAGAGGTTAAATAACTTGCACAGGGTCGCATGGCTACTAAGTGGTGAAACTGGGATTTACATGAACGCAGACTGTCTGACTTCAGAGGCTGAACTATTCTCTTATAAATACCTCCAGGGTAGGAGGCAAGAAGTGATGTGTTGTACAGGTTGAGGAGATACAGGGGAGAGAGGCCTGCAGCACTAACAGAAGAATATGTGATTCATTCTGGCTTGTAGTGATACTCCAGTTAGTCTTAGAAATATCAGTGATGTTACCTACTCAAAATGAGGACTGGAGCAGCCTTGTCCCCATTCCTGTCCAGCGGGCTCAGGTATAGTCTTCTTTGCATGGAGTGACCAGAGGCTGTTGCCTTGTTCCACTTTAGGGAGGCATTCACATGCACCTGATACACTTTCTAGCTTTATTTGTCCAGATGGGAAGATCCTCCAGAACCTTGCTAAGATGCACAGTGTGGTCCTTGGGCTGGTAGTGCAGCATCTGCAGCCCCTGGGAGCTTGTTAGAAATGCAGAATCTCAGGCTCTTCCCCTGCTGAATCCAAATCCACATTTTAATGAGATCCCAGGTGCTTTGCATGCACCTGAATATTTGAGCAGCACTGCTTTAGAAAGTTACTGTCATCTTTCTGGACTGAACAGCATCTTTTTTCTGCCTCGACTCTTGGCATTTGCTGTTGCTCCAACTTCTGCCTTACCCTAGCATCATTTTCTTTCCTGAGTTCTGCTCTCTCATCCCTCATGCTCTATCTTCAGCAGCCTGGTCACCCTACCTGCACATACCTCCACCTTCCCTCACACCTCTCATGATCTGAGAGCAGAATAAAAGGTCATCAGCAAGGGTTAAAGAGGAGAGTGCCCATGAGTGCCTTGAGAAAATATTTCAGAGTACTAGGGAGAGTCAGGGCGAACTGGTTGCAGCATGTTTAACTGTTTTCTAACACTCTGCTGGTCCATCTCACTAGTAGACCAGCAAAGTGAGAGTACACACGTGAAAAGAGTTTCTACAAAATACAGATACATTGTCCAAGTTCTTCTGGTGTCAATCAAAAATGATGTGGTCCAGATAAACAGAATCCTACTTTTTTAAGTATTACAACTTTTAGAGACGCTTTTGATGAAAACGTTTCAAGACTACACATGCACTCTGCCATATCTTATTATAACAAACATTATGTTTTTATAATTTAAAACCGTTATGGCACTGTGGACACATGAGTTATGGCAGGGTGCCATATATTTTGTTTACACAGTCTCTTAGGTGTTGACAGGACTGTTTTCCCCTATGCTAAAGGGCTCTAATGTGCCATACTTAGCTTCATATTTTTTTTGCCTCTCTTATCACCTTAATTTTTACAAAGCTCTCAGCCTGCAAGCTATGGGGCCAGAAACCAGGTGAGCGAACTTTTGAGAACTGCATCTCAAATAAATATAACTATTTTCTGATTGAGGATAATACGGTCACTTCTTTGTAGAAAATATATGAGTTTTATCACATATAATCTACGGTTCTAATCTAGTGGTTCTCAAACTTGGCTGTAAATTATAATCAATTTGGGGGTTTTGAAAATTACTAATGCTGGGATCTTATCCCCTCACCTCCCAGAATACTCATTTAATTGGTCTCAAGTGCAGTGTAGGCATCATGATTTGTAAAGCCACCATATGATTATATATGTAGCCAAGGTTGACAGCCATTTCTTCGACTCTGGATGTCAGAAACGTTTTTGTTTTGAATTCTACTTTTCAAGTATAATCTATATAATTGAGTTTGTTGACAAAATGACCTCTTAGATAAATAAATGCTGTTCTGTCTGTATAAAAGTGTATGTATAGACACACATGCATACATCATAACAAACACATATGCTGAGTACTATAGAAGTTTAAAAGTAAATTATAATGCAAGCTTTTGGAGACACTACAAAAATAAATGTTGTCTGTATGTGCGTAGATGTGTGCGTGTACATGCAAAGGCGTGTGTGTGGGTGTGTTGTGTGTCTGTCTGGCTATAAGATCCCATGTGTGGCATATGTTTTGCTCTTTATTTTTTTAAAAAATCTATTTTCATGGTCATATAGAATTTTAAGCCATTCATTAATATATGACTTATATATATTTTGCATTATTGAAATAACTTTTAAAAATATGCAAGGTACTCGTTCCTAAAATGCTTTCTGAGATGTTGATTCAAAATAAAAGTTTGTGAGTTTTATACTGTTTTACCTTTGCATTTGCAAGTGTATTTTCTTAGAAAAAGATAGGGGATTTCCATTTTGTTTTACTGCTAGTGTAAATATATAGATTTCAGTAACATCTTGCAATATATTCACATCCTGAAGTTTCTAAGACTCCATTAAGAAGTTATGCTGTTTTTGCAGGGATTTTCCATGGTGTTTAGTTGTAGAAAAATGCTGAATGGATGAAAAATGAGTAAAATCTGTGTTTTTTCCTTTCCTATTCATCATTGCTGTTTGTCCTCTGTGTGTAGGCAACTAATTTGCTGTTGTTCCCCTGAGGGGAATTCAAGTCAAAAGTCATATTGAATTACTAGAAGAAGGTATTCCTATCTCAAAAGAACAAAGTACAATGATTTAAGGAAAAAAAAGACTCGGAAAAATTATCCAATTTCTTGTTTGTATCTGTCCACGGTACTCTACTTGTATGAACACTTTCATGAAATACATCTTAAATAAATCATAAAGATGAATACTGACCAATTCCAAGTGATCATTTGTACTTTCTATGAATTTAGCAAGTCCACTATCTTCCTTTAATCTCATCAAGTGCAAATTAAGATTTCAACAAAATTTTTTGGTGTTCTATAAAAATTCAGTAAATATTTTCATTCTGGGTCTCAGTTATTTGGTTGATTTTGTTCCATATTTTTCAGTACATTTTATACATTATTCGTGTTGACAGTGGAGATTCATGAAGTGATAGAAACTTAATCAAATGCGTTATTCACAGAAAAGAAATTATTCCAAATTTATTTCAACAAGCTGCCAATCCCTGACTTATAAACACCCAAATTATGAATGACCTACATATATACACACAGATGTTCATCCTAGATTTCTTATGTGTATTCTCACTGTTACATTCACAGAACCTGTTTACCATTATGACAATTTCTATGAAAAAACTTAGTGTTCAGAAAACATGGCTTCCCAAATCTAGGCAGGGGTAAATGGAGAGGAGGTAGGGGAAAAGGCCCGATGTAATGATCAATTTGGAAACTGATGCTGGGCTCTTTCAAAAGAATGACATAAGTTGATTAAAAAAAAAAAAAAATCCCAACACAACCTGTAGTTTTAAAAACCTTTACTTACTGCCTTACCTGAAATTCTGCCATTTAAAGATTCAGATTAATTTGCATTAATAAATCTTCTTTTTAAAATGCCAACACTTCTGGGAAGGTAAGGAGGGCATTAGTCATTTTTTCCTAATCTGAATTAGTTCTTTCAAATTGCTTTCTACCTAACGTCTGACTTAGATGAACGAGACTGAAAGGGTGGACATTCTGATTATTGGGAGATGATGAGGGTGAATTCAGAGCAGAAGAATTGGTCCAGGTCAGGTAACCAGAGTGGGAGGCTGAGAGCCTCTTCAAGGCACTGGAGCACTTGGAAACTCCAGGAGAGGGATGCTACACAGTGGAAGAGGGATACAGAAAAGGAGATGCTAAAGGCAGTTACACATATTTTAATGTCTTCCTATGCTGACTCTATGCACAAGACTATGAGGAGAAACCTGTGCTCCCCCTTATTCTTGCATGTTCTAACTTCCAGCACCCAGGGCTTAGATGTTATTGGAGCTTCATTCACTTAATGAATTACTTTGGCTTTGCTGAGCTGGCCTGGGGACCTAACACCATTCATTACTTGCTTCTATGTGGAAATATGTTCTAAAAGTCCAAGAGACCTACTTCCCAATTAGTGTCAGAGTGTGATCTGTGCCTAAATTGGGGTCTACCTGAATGGACTCATTGCTTCCCCATTGTCCCTCATTCTTCAACCTTAGTTTGGAGTTGGGCAGTTTGTTAGGTTGAACTAGAAAGAGACACTGGGCAGAGTAGCTTTATTTGCTAAAATGTAGGTAATATTAGGGCATGCAGTAAAGAAGATGCTGATGACTCCACGGAAAATACCCCGCCAGGTCATGACTCTCAGAACCTAGGGATCACCCACGTGGTCCTGTATGGTCTCTATCCTCCTATCTCTCCAACCTCATCTGTTCCGCCAGTATCCAGTTCATGGTTGTGTCTTGCTTCCTTCAGTCACATGAGGCCTTTGCACATGCTGCTGCATTGTCTGGAGGGCTTTCCCCTGCCCTCTGCTCTGTTAGGCTGCCCTCTACACCTAGGTGACACTTCTCCACCATTCAGACTTCTGCTCAAGCTCACTCCAGCTTAAGTCAATTCCCTGTATCTCATACACTCATAGATTTATACTTCTTTCTGATTAAGTGCTTCAGTTTGCAATTGTACATTTATTACTGCGATTATTTTGCTTAACATCTGTGCCCTTGAATTAGATAGCTCTATAGAAACAGAAACTCACTCGTTCTGATTTTGTTCATCATTTGTGTCCCTAAATGTTGACATAGTGTCTGAGACATAGTGGGAATTCAATACATTTTTGTTCAATGAATGGATGAATAACAAGAGTACATGGGTATGCAAAAGATGGTTACAAATACAGAGCTTATTTTCAAATGCTGCATTTTACCCTTTAGAAAAGGAGCGAGTACATTCATAGGAGGAGATACTTTCTCCAGGCTCTGATTCTCCATTTCTTCCCTTAGGTTTCTGTGATGTTAGGAGTCAATCAAACAGCAGAATAAGGTTGTGAGCTCATTCCCTGGTGGTGAACTATTAACAGTTTCTTGTCACTAAGTAGCAAATCTAAATTCAACTAGAAAGGAAAAGCCTCATGGCAAATCTCTGTGGAGCCAACCTTAGGAAGTGTATCGAGTCATTTGTTTTTATAACTGCCAATAATATGCTTACTTAAAGTTTGGTTTATTCTTAATTTTTCCCCCACTACTCTTAGCTCCTTAGTTTCCATCAATACCACAGGGCATTTGCTAAGCTCCTTCTAGAATTTAGCACTGCCACAGCAGGTACCCACAACTAACTCCTTATTTTGGTTTCCAAAGGAACCACCTCAAAATTTTTAGGAAAACTGTGGGAGGTAAAACAAAATACATGAGAATGTGCTCTCCTTTGTGGTTTTTCTTTGATCAATGGGAAATCACTTTGAACTAAAAAGAACAAGGAAACCGTAAGCACTTAAGGATGAGAAGAGATACAAAAAGGAAGGCCAATGAGTTAACAGACTCCTAATTAAAGTCAAACTTACAAGTTCACCATTGGATTTAAACCATTACATATTTGTATATTGGCTGCAGATTTGGAGATATGTAAAGTATACTGAGTTTCTCTAGAAAATGTGTAATAAGACTTAAAGAGTTGTGTTATGATTTCATATATCTTTCAAAATTATTTCTAGTGTCTACTAGGATACTATGACATTTTAATCTGTAGTACAGTATTAGATGCTAAGGTCCTCAGATAACGTGTTGCTGAAAAATTGCTGAGGCAGGTGTATAGGAATGCTGTGGGAAAGGCTGATACAATTACTTGAAAAACCAAGGAAAGTTTTTTATTTAGCACCAGATATTTAAAGTGTGGGTCTGGAGTTTGAGCTCAAATTGTCTGCTGAGAGACAACTGAGTTTCTTTGCTATGGTAAAACTGGGATATGGTAAAAGAGGGGAATATGATTAATTCATTGGGAAAAAAGTACAGAAAGAAACAAATAGCTTTTGCTTTATTATTTAAACTTGAACTCAGGAAAAATGCACAAAGAGCAAGAAATCTTAGTTAGGTAAATCATTTAAAATTATACTTGCAAGAAATAGTGGTATATTTCTGAAAGGCAAATATTATGAAGAATTCTGATACCATAAGTCTTAGTCTGTCTTTTGTTCAAGATGAGCTTAAAGGTTCCAAGGAACTGTCCTAGCTCTGGAGGATGCATTTCTTTTATGTTTTCTTGTAGCTGTTTATTGAATTTCATTGGTGAATATTTTTCAAGAGTTTAATTTAGATATATCTCAAAAAGAAATTTAACAGAGGGAAATCAAAACTATGGTTTTCTCCGTGCAGTAAAGAAAAAAATGCATTCATTATTCATTCATTTAATAAGCAATGGACAGACAGGTTTGTATTCTGGACATTAGGGTAGTACTGGTGTTAGAGAACAGAGAGGTGTATGATGTGGTTCCTGCTTTCACACATTCTATAATCAAGTGGAGTCAACATATATGGAAATCAACAGTTCCAGTAGAGTACTGTGTGTGTTACAATGGAGGAATAGCAGCGGAAGAAAAACCATTCAGGGGTAGGTGGTAAGGATGGGGAGTCACTAAGTCAGCAAGAGTCTAGCAAATGCTTCTTATAGGAGATCACAGTTGAGCTGAGCCTTAAAGGTTGCCAAGATGTCTCTCACATTATTGGGGGAAGGAAGGGAAGGCTGTTACAGGGAAAGGGATGAGCATAAGGAATTGCAGAGAGGTAGGAGAGAGCAGTGCAGGGTGTGCTGAGAACTTCAAGCAGGCTCGGGACTAGGCGTGGGGCAGTGAGTGCCCAACATAGGGTGACTTGGCAAAAGCTAGGCTGGAAACATACCCAGGGGAGAAACCAGGAAAGGCCTTCCATGCCAGGCTGAAAAGTATGACCTTTATCCTGAAGGCAAAAGGTAGCCATAGAGGGATTTTAAGTGCCAAGGTGATGTGATCAGATATGAGCCTTAGCAAAATCATTCTGGCAGTTTTGATGCATTCTAAATGAAGACAGAACACCTCCTTAAGACCTCTGAAGTATTCTAGCTGGTTCTAAAGAAAAGGATGTCTCTGATTCTCACCATTTATCCATTTAACACGGAAACATTATCCCAACTGACTTCTGGCTGACTAGACACAACCATGATCTGGACAGATGGGTTTGGGGTAGTTTTTACATTTGTTTCTAATATCCCTGGACATCAGGCACACCCAGAGGGGCCACTGTATAGGAAAACCAACCTTTTCCTATTGGTGGGATGTTTGCACCTGCAGCCACTGGAAAGGCAGGAATGTTCTACAAACTAT
Source organism: Cynocephalus volans (assembly GCF_027409185.1). NCBI lineage: Eukaryota > Metazoa > Chordata > Mammalia > Dermoptera > Cynocephalidae > Cynocephalus > Cynocephalus volans. The sequence goes on from NC_084473.1 coordinate 62,594,862, forward strand.
TTAAGGGGTGAGAAGCCATATTCTCTCATGTAGATATACTATGGGAGAAAATATACAAGAGAAAAAAGAATGCTGTACTTTCTTTATGTTGACAATCAGAATATGCAACAATATTTCTACTTGTACGAAAATTTAGCCACCTTACAACATGAGCTATACGTTCATAACGAGGCTTTGGAATTGACCATTCAAAAAACCTTCAAGGCACAATAGATTTTCCTCAGTAAAAAAAGACACAATTGTAAATGGCCTTGGTTTTTGACTCTAGGTACACTTTGGGAGAAACACTCTATTCCTAAACACTGGAAGAGGAGAAAAATAAAGGTTAAAGAGAGGATATGGCCCAAAACTATGGAGTCTCAATACAAAATTGTAGATGAAAATGGTCTCGAAGCCAGGTTGGCTTCCAGTTTGGCTTCAAGCAAAACAAGAGGGTCTATAACCTCACAGGTTCATTTGCCCTGACAGTTGAAAGTTCATCTCCCTAATTAGGAGTTTTACCTCTGTGACATAGAGTACCCTATGACAGACAACTCATTTTATTTTTATCTGATTGCCCACTGACACTGTAAATTCCCATCAGTTGTGATGTAAATCTTAGGTGCTTATTGGGGTTTTGTTTTTGCCTCATTCAGAATAAATTTTTGGGAATGGCAGCTCTGGGGGAGAAAGGGAGTTGGTAGGGAGAGAAAAATGGGAGCGGGGCTTTGACCTGCCGGAGAGGAGCCCCTGCTGACATGGTCAGTCTGACCCATTGAATGCCTTGAATACGATAAATGCTGCTTTATCCTGCCTTGAAAGGCACGAGATAGCACAGTCTAAATGCCTGGGCATGCTTAAATAGGCGACTCGGGATGTTTGAGTTGAGCATGTTTGAAATCTGAGCTCTCTGACAGCCTGGGAGCTGCCACAGGTCACCTGCCTTGCTCCGTAGGGACAGGCTCAGGTCTCACAAGAAATTGTCCATAGACGAATTGTAGTACAAATTCTTTTCTTTGTTGGTTGGCCTCTTTCACTAGACCATGGCCTATAAAATTTTGTAAAAACAATTCTTAAATATTATTTGAAAGGGCAAATGGCCCACGCTGAAAGGTTTGACAGTTTGACGTATAGTGCATGGTTTTGATAGCTCAGAAACTGAAAAGTGTAGCCAAGATTCTCTCCCTGCTTGTTAGAAGCCTGGTGTTTTTTAAATAGTGTCTTGTTGCTGTGCAGAGTTCCCTTGCTCCTCACAATCTGACAGGCAATGAGACTGCTTCAGTGATCTTAAATCCTTTTAGACTAATTTGTGAGAGAGCAGAAAAATAGCTAGCACCTTCCAGTCCAGCATCCAAAAAGCACAGAACCAGGTATTACCAATTAAGGAGCCATTCATATCAAGGATAATCATATCAAAGCAGATCACTTTAGAGTCATCTGATAATGCCAGAGCCTGTGCCTAGAGAGAAAGGAGACCACAGTTGCACTTCAGTGAGGGGGAAGGAAGGGATTTGAATGGCCTGGGCTCATCAGAGCTGAGGAAGTTGCGGGGAATGGATTTCGGCAATAGAAGGTTGCAGAATGTGCAGCCAGTGTGCGCTCAGTGCCCAGCCACCCCTCTGCATAGCCAAAGGCCATTTGCAGGAGCCTCTGGCCCCTTAGTCACTGGCCTACTAGTTAATTGCCACACGGACTTCATGACACATGGGCAGATAATATGACATTTTCAGTTTCTGTCACTAGCAAACGCCACAACGTTGCTTGCACTAGTTGCTAAGAAGCTGTCAGAAACCATTAGCAGTTGGCTAAAGTCGCCCTATGGCATTTCCTCATAGCATCAGCAAAACGAGCATAAATCACCCACTGGAGCCTACTGCTATCCTAATGAGGCTGTAAGCTTGTTTATGGACTAGCATCATTTTTATGATTATTTCCACCTTTTCAGTTTGCCTTCATTTGGCGGCAGGAGAAGTCAGCTCCAGGAATGAAGTCACTGCTGACATTTTACAAATGTGCTTCAGAGCTGCTGCCTGCTGCCGTGTGGTCGGCCGGCGGTTCTCCAAGTTTGTTTAGTGATCTTAAAAATAAAAAAAGGAAATAAATCCTCCAGAGACTGCATAGAGGTGACTGTATCAAATTGCAGAGTGAATGGAAATGCTAAAGGTACAATTGACCATTTAGATTTTCCTCTGAGGTTGAGATGTTTCGAGATCAATTTTCAATTTTAGAAAGTGGAAGAGGTTAAACAATTTATTAAAATCTATGAAAGTGTTTGCTTTTAGAATAGTCTGTTTTATTATGCTCTTCTCCTTCTCCATCTTCTCCATTTCCCTAACTTGTGTCGGAATGGAGCAGGGTTTATTGTTTTAGGCTTTTCTGAACATGCACCAGTATTTACACTGGATTGAAAGCATTTGCTTCCAATGAAAATCTTGTCTTAGATTACAACCCAGCAGTGTAATTTCCCTCCCAGATGGGAGTAAAGTAGCTGTATTTGCCTAAAAACAGTAGGAAGAACAAACTGTGCATTAAGCCAAGGCTGTTTTTGGCTTGAGCTAATGATGTAATAGAAACCTTTTATTCGGGAGAGGTCACTGCCAGGGACTGAAGGGGGTGATCTGGCTCCTGCTTGAAAGGTTTCTCCATTGTATCTACATAAGTCTTCACTTAAAAAATTCTGTTCCTAATGCTTCTGCTTTCGTACAGCAGAAATAAACAGGAAAGGTTCTGGTGAGTGTTACACATGGAATGCAGAAAGCCTTCCTCTCCTAATGGAGTATATGATTCAGGTGCCCTCAAGGCACGCTTTCAGGAATTCTTTTGCCTGAGGTAATGGGAAGCTAAGGTTGCTTTAAGGCCTTGATTATCTATTGATGCACAAAGCTGGAAAAAAGTCATCTCCGCTGGATTATAGTAGATATTTCCATAAATTATCAATGAATTCTCTTCTAGGCAGGCACTAGGCATTGCTTGCTAAATTAATCTGAAGGGGTTTGACATGGATGAAAAGGCTTTTTTTTTTTTTTTTTTTAAGGTGGAAAACAATCATGGAGACGTAGTGAAAAACAGTATTGTTAGGTTAGAAGCTTTTCATCTTTTAATCAATAATCAACTAATATGTTTCTTTTCCTCGGTTACCTTTTGCATATTGAAAGTAAATTAGCCCATTGAAATTTTAAACGCTGTTGAGTTGTTTTCTTTTCTCATGTTTCTTTAATGAATTGTTATTTTATATGGTGAATTGCTTCTCTGAATAAAAAGCCTCTTTAAATACTGGACTTTCAAAGAATTTATTAGGCAAATCCAAGGGGACTTCTCATAAAACACTTGGTTATGCAAATAAAGAGTTTGGTGAGATGGAAGGAACGCCAGTTTAGGGATGTGGGTGTCTAGGCGAGTACAGACTCCAACAGCTCCATGCCCCTGTGACATTGTGCCAGTCGCAGAACACAGCACTCTTTTCATTGATATAATGACGACCTTGGAGTTGTGGGTCTTCAGAATGCAAGCTATGATTCTGTAGAATTTTAACAAAATATATGGATTTTTAGATGCAATAAAATTATGGATTTTAAATTAATAAAAGTTGAAACTCAGAAAAGTTCTGCAAAAGTTTTGCATTTGTGGCATATGCTGTAATAATAGTAGAAATGTTGAAAGTAGTCTGTTTCTCACCCAATAAGGTTTTTAAACCTTAGCTCAGTTCACATCAAGGCAGTTGAAAAAAAAATATTAAGGGGCACTTCTCTCTTTTTTGATGGTGGGAAGTGGTGGGTTTCCTGAGGGAGCTCTTAGGAACAATTGATTAGTCACAACATAACTACTATAGATTAGACTGAAATAACTGAAATTGAAATAGAGAATTTGTTTTGTATGTAGAACCTAATTAATATGAAATGAGAAATATAGAAATTCTTGAAGCCATGTAAATGAGTCTGAAGCTAATTCCAAAGTACAGTCACCAGGACACTTGTCTTACCAAAATATCAGCTTCCTTGGGCCACGTAGATTGCTCTCCAGGGACTTACTTAACCCAGTAAATGTGCTCTTGGGTGTGTCTCATTGCTAATCCTGGCCTCCATAGCTCTTCTTTCTGGGCCCACATCAACCTGCCTGCTTCTAAAAGCCAGTAGCGCCCACTGAGAGCTGGGGCACCAGGTAGGAGCTGGGGCTCACTGCAGCAGGAAGTTTAACAGACGCTGTGCTACTTTTTAGTGTAGCACTTGTAGTCCATTATGGTTTTCCTTTTTGTCTTTGGTGTCAAGACAAAAAATACCTACTTTTCATTTGTACCTTGTGACTAATTTTGGGCAGTGTGATTGTATGGCCTGAAATTCCATTTTTTTCTTATCAAACATGGCATTATAAAAGGAATACTACATTGTTTTTATTTCATTGAGTCACAGAGTCAAAATATTTTCCAGAAGAAACAATCTAAATGTTGTAACACAAATCAATAGAAAAATAGGATCTAATATAGAGGAATAGGTTAGCAGGTGACTTTTCAGTGAGAAAAATTTAAGTCTAGAAGAAATTTGAGAAACCATCTGGATTATTAGTGTAATACAGTTCCAGTTTACCATTACTTTAACATTACTTTATTTGATTTAAATACTAATTATTTTCTAATTAACAACTATGTCAGGGGTTTTTCCCTTAATAAACTTGATGCTCTCTTTCTGTTACAAGAAAAATTATATTCTGTTTGAAGCATTCCTGTGTCAAACTGCTTATATGATGGATTAACTACATTTCCCCATCTTAGTTTAACCAGTCTTAAGAAAGATCACTTGTGGAAATAACTGTTATCTTAAATGCATCTGTTCACAAGTTGACGTCAGTGAGTATATGTGGGATTTGAATACCCTGGCAGTGACAGCGCCATTTCTAATGGTTGCAACCATATTTACCTCCCCAGTAGGAGTTAGACTTAACTTGTCTCAGCTATATATATATATTGGTATAGTTACCATGGCAACAAAGCCACTAAGGAGATTGGATATTTCCCTCCATTCCCTTTGACCTTTAGAACTGTTCTTTGGAAGAAGTTCTTTAGAGCTGACTACTTTTGACCCTAGGCCTTGTTCTTTCTCTTTGTCTTGGAAAACAAAAAACAAAAAACAAAAAAAAGCAGTACCAAAGAAACTATTAATCATTTAAATTGCTCTTTTGGTTTTGTTTATATCCAAAGGCATTCTATTTGAATAAAGCATGTCAAGGTAGCATCAGTCAAAATTTGATTCACTATGTTTGCAGGTGATGGCTTGGACAACAGTGTAGCTTCCCCCAGCACAGGTGACGATGATGACCCTGATAAGGACAAAAAGCGTCACAAAAAGCGTGGCATCTTTCCCAAAGTAGCCACAAATATCATGAGGGCGTGGCTGTTCCAGCATCTAACAGTAAGTGGATTCTAAATGACATATGTAAACTAAATATAGCAATGAACCAGTTTTGATAGAAAAAGAAATGAGAAAAAAATGATCCCGTCGGACTTGGAATATTTCATAAATCACTGTGTTCCCACAGTTTTTACAAAAGTGTTAGCACTTGTTTCCTAGGTACATACCCCAAGTGAGGAGTTTAATTTGAAGACCGCTATTGCAATTTTGTTAACATTCATTAAGTTATAAGGTTGAGGAGTTCATGTTCACTTGTGATTTTAATATGTATGTTAATGATGTTGCTTTTCTAAGTGATACCCTTAAATACTTAGAACCAGTTAAGAAGAAAGTAAGACAAATCCCAGACAGAAAGACTTCATACCTTCCAATGCTTCAGTGGACCTTTACAGCAAATGGTCCACAAAAGTTTAAATCGTGTTGTGACGGCAAGATGGTCACATAATTTGCTTTTAAATGGTTTGAATGCGCTGGCTTGCATGACAACACGTTCACATGAGTCAGAGCTCCACAGTGAAAGTTGTCCCCGTATTTAGAACTGTAAAGGAAAACAGCAATATAGAGTCAGCTCTTCCTGTGTAGTCCCTTGTGACTTTTCAAGCAGAGTAACAGTTTATATTGTCTGTGTGAGTATTGCTGTTTTCACTGCAGGAATCCTCCTGGAGATATGAGAAACTGGAGATTTGGGGCTTTATGCCACTGGGGGATTTGTTTGGTTTGGTTATTGTTCTGAATGAATTTCATGTTTGAAATATTTATAATGATAATATCTTGGTGGATATTTTTGTAAGTGCATACTGATTTAATGACATCAAAGGAAGAAAATTTATGGATAAAATAATATTTTAAAGAACAGCAAAATTGTTGACTAGGGGACTTTCAATATTAGGAACAAAAGATGAATTTAGACAGGTTGGAGCATAGCTACATAGATAAATAAATGTTAAAAACTCCTGACCTTTTTTTTTTTTTTTTTAATGTCAGGAAAAATATTTGATGTTACTATTTTTAGCCCAGTTTGCTTTTCTTAAAGTCATTTTTCCCCCTAAATATCAAAGTTAATTTTGCATTGTCACAAACACGTCCACAGCCTGTTGACCCTCTCACCGTGGCCCATTTTCAAAGCCATGTTCCTCAGTGAGTTGTGCTGGTACAGGGAGACGCACTCAGGGGATGTCTGAAGGCCATGTTGCTTCTCCTCTGGTTAGAGGCTGTGCTTCCAATAACACTCAAGGGTATAAATTAATCCAGATTTTTCCAGTGTCACTGAATAAAATAAAAAGTGAGGGCAGCAGAAGTAACTAAAAAAAAAAAAAAAAAAGTTTCCTCCCTTCTCTTCCCATTGTGATTCCAAACAGTAACTATACTATGCTGACAGTTTGTGAATAAACTTTAGGAGTTGGTTAATCCTGGAAGTTAGCTGAATATTTAGATTGTTTTAGCTGTTATAATTTTAACATCCCTGTTAGTTTTTCATAAAATCTGATTCAAGTACCATTACTTACGTGACGCTTGTTGCGTGTAAGTAGATATTTTGGGATCTGCCATGGGCAAGTTTCCTATTGAAGTTTATCAACCACTTGTGAATGGGCAGGGGGAGGAGGACTAGGGTCTTGAGCGCATATCATGAAAAACAAATAATATGACGTTTAGATAAGAAGTGACAATTGGCTAAAGGTACTGATGCAACTCTGCTGATACTTTCTCACCAGCGCTAACCAACTCAGCTGCTCTGGGGTGGATGAGTTCCAGTGAGGGATGAAATCAGTTTGGCCCTAAAATCACAACCAAACTATTTCTATTTCCTATACCAACAGAAAAAGTGAATAGATTTCTTCAGCCCCCATCTCAATCTGCAGTGGAGCTTTGGGTTTCTTTGAAGCTGAAGTGCCCCTGAATAAAATATTATCAAATATTGATTCAGACAGATTCAGGAGAGAGAGAAGCAAGTTGTTTTATTCATCCTCCAGTTTTCCTAGGTTGTACCCTTGTGAAGACCCTTGCAGAGAGCTATATTATCTTCTTAAAAAAAAACAAAAAACAAAACAAAACAAAAATAAAATAAACATTCTAACAGCCAGCATGATGTTACCTGCATTGCAATGCTTATGTGGACTATGCATTACTGGGGCTATCGTCATAGAAATTATTCATGAACTTCCTGATTTCTTGAGGCTTGGCTAATTGTCTTCAGTTTTGGGGTCTTTGCTGGCCTGTGCCACTGCCCTGGAAGGGGAAGCCCATTTGTCCGTGGCTTTCTATGAATGCTCATAGAAGTTGTGATTGGGGTTGGGCATTTCTACCCTCCTTACCCACTCTAATGCTATCTGCTCATACAGAAATATTGATGGTGGTAGTGATCTCTAAAAGGCTAATTGCTCTTATAACATCATCTGAAAGGTAAAGTTAGGAGATACATCTAAATTTTTCACCCCTTTCCTTCCCCCGATAAGAAAGATTCCCTGCCTCTTCTCTAATCTCAAGAGCAAATAGGTCCCCAGTTAAAAGGAGCACTCTTCTCTTTGTCTTGTTATCCTTCTTGAAGGAATGCATGGACTTCTTAGGTAATATTTATAGTCAGGAGCTAATTCTAATAACTTCTACGGAAAAACCTATAGAATTTAAAGAGAGTTTTGTTGTCGTTTGTCCAGTGTAAGTAATTACTGACATCTCAGTACTAATCCATTAGTAACTTTATTTCAAATTCTAAGAGGTCTTCAGGGATGCACAATTCATCAGGAAGACTGTATGCAAATTTCCAATGATCACATTATTGCTACGTGATTAATGCAACTTCTCTAGAAAATCCTTTCTGAAATCTTGCTAGATATAAAAGAGCAATTGAAACTCTGGCTAATTAAAACAATAGCAATAACAATTTATTAGCAAATTGTAAATTAATCTTTTTTTTAATTCCCAAAGGCATATTTTAAAACCTCATGCACCTTTTTCAAAGTAAATTGCTATTTTTTTTTTTTCGTTTTAAAATAAATGGATTAATCCTTTCTTTGGGTTTATTTGGTTAAAAATTCCACCCTTGAAAGGGCTTTCAAGCATTTGTATGTTAGAGGAGTAGAATAGACCCTGAATAAAAACCCTTTCTAGATTTGCACCCCAAAGAATAAGAAGAAAAATGTGCCGATCTGTAGTTATCCACAGGTAGATTTAATCAGTAGCACATTTTACTACTCCAAAGAGAGAACTAAAGCCTCATTCGTGGACTCACAGTCTCTAGTAAGCTAAACTAGGCATACTTGTGTATAATGAAAACAATAAAAAAAAAGGAAACGAGTTTTTAAACTTTGGTGATTATGGGTAAAAGGAAATTTCAGTGAGGTAAATTCCCAGCTTAGACTTAGCTGAACATTTTCCAGTGTCGATAAGAGAAGGTCTATTAAATGAAACTATTCTCCGGAATTAAAAAGAATGACTGACGTGATTTAGATAATGAGATAATTAGAAGGAAAATAAAAGCATTTATTAATAGAAATGCTTGCATTTGCCTGAAGAAAAATTATTGCAAACAATTAAAAGTACTTGATATTTGTGTATGAGTCACTCTATACTCAAAATCAGTTCAGGGGCATGTGTCCCATCAAGGTTTCTTTTTCCTTCTTGAGAGCATTATTCCAAGTGCAAACAGACTATTATGTTATAGTCCTTAAACTGGATGTGTTCTGCATATTACCAGTTCTTTTGCTAGTGTTACAAAGATGTGTCCAAGGGTTTAGTGGAAATGAGGAAAAGGAATAAATATAATGTTTAAGGTAAAAATCAAGGGTCTTTTTGCTTTTTTGTTTTCCTACCCTATCACATTGCAGTTTCAAGTATAATCTAAATAGAAAAGCGGTTAGTGTGGTTCTTATTTAAAATATGCAGTGACTTTATTTTCCTGTATGGAGCTGCTTTGTGTCCCAGGAATACTGGAAGCTAGGGAGAGTGGAGGTAGTTAAAACACGTACCTACAGATTCAGGTGAAGAAAGCGTTCAAGGGTCAATATTTGACATTGACCAGTGGCGGAGGTGATCCTGAATCTGAAATGATTTTCTTTCACATTCTTTGCAACTTCTCATCCTTTCACTGAATTTGAGGATCCCATTGGTTAAACCTTACTATAGAGACAAACTTTGTTCTAAGTCAGATACACATATTTGGTATCTTTCTTTCCTTCTCTCTTTTTCTTTCACTTCTTTTTTTTTTTTTTTTTTTTTTTTTGGTGAACTTCTAGCCGAGAAAATATTTTGTGCGTGTGTGGCCAAATTTATGTCTCAATTTCTGATTTTTTAAGACTTTCCTCTGATTGTGAATGAAGCCAATGTGAGGAGTTGTAGAATCTTCCAGGTTGAGAATGGCGTTTCCATAGAAACACTATTAGATGAAAAGTGCCCTGCGGGTCTGCCAGTCTAAGGACGCAGGAAATAGAATTGAATTGGGAATTGAATGCTCTAGAAGAGACAGATGTTGTTTCATTGGTTTTGCTTTTGGTAACAAGATCTGTTGGAGACATCTTAGTGTCATATCTATGCTTGCAATTTTGGAAGAATTATTCTCTAAGCATTACAAATTATTACAATGAAAAAGTACTTCTAATTGGTATCCAGATAAGCCATTCTGTTGATCAAGGTTAGTGAAAGGTCAAAAGGCAGATAGAAGGACCTGTAGATAGGCGCATAGGTGGTAGATGGAATTTTCTCTGTTTTTCTTTCTATTCCTCACCTGTGTACTCTGACAGTTTTAACAGTGGATATTTTCACTGTGCCTTATGGGCTAGTATCCCTCAGCTTCCAGTCCTGAAAGATGTGGGGGCAATCCTGAGAAGATGGAGGGGCAGGACAACTAGATTCTCACATTCTCGCCTGAACTGTCAATCAGGGTAATACAAAGTATTTGAGAAAGGCAGTCCTTTCTTCAAAGTAGTCCTAACCTACCTTCATTTCCATGTGCCTCAGCCAAGGGAAGTGGTTTGATTCCTTCTTCTCTACGTGTTATCTGCAGATATTTTATTAAATTAAGACACTTGACAACTCGTATGAAGGAATGAGAAGATTGTTTCCTTTCAGATATCCACGTACTATATTGAAAAGGAGCTCTCTTACATATATAGAAAGAGTAGCTTTTTAGTCATTACTTTTCCCTTATCCTGTGGTTGCCATCACTTTCACCTAGCCGAGGCTAGGACCTAGCCCAGGCTTGAATGACAAAACCCTTTGTCTTAATTTTAAAAGATCTCTGCTACTTTGAAGATGGCATATTTCAACTTTGACTAGATAAGGACCCTGACTATTTTTCACCCAAGTGGGAACCATCTGTCTCAGGAGGGAAGTAGAACAGGGGAGTATTGGAGTGCCCTAATTCCCTTGTGATATACATCATATAAACTCTGTTTTAATAATGCAGCGGGTGGTTTCCAGATTCTGGGGCAACTGCCTTTTTCTTTTTCTTAGCTGGTTATTGAAATCCTAATGGGATGGGTGATGAATTTTCTTAGGTCAGGTAAACTGAAAAGGCTACAGCTGGAATTCTTCACCCAGAAGAATCGGAGTTAATACTAATGATCATTGTGAATTAGAAGATCAAAGGGGAAGCACCAGTCTGTTCTCCAAGTTGTTGCCCCAGAGGCCATTAGTGACCTGGCAAAGCTCTCACCCAGCCTGCTCCGTGCCCCCTTCCCCTTGTCCAGGCCTTTCTTCCACACTCCTAGCTATGCACCTCTGACCTGGGGTAATTACAGGCGGTTGATGAGGAGGCATGGGGAAAAACAATCACAAGTAAAAACAAAGTCCAACTTTAAAATCACCCATTTATTCAGGTATATAGGACTCAGAGGTAAATGAGCTCTCACTGGGGCTCTATGTGACTTATGGGGTGCGATTGAGATTTTTGTGCTCAGTCCAATGAATAGTTTATTCCTTTTGTTGGTGATTGTTTCACTCGAAGGGACTTCTGTAGAGTCTGGATGGCAATTTGTCAGATTATTCTAAAATTTTCTTGTTGTTTCCAAGGCTCAGGTAAAAATGCACAATAGTTTGGTTTTCTGATATACTCTTAATCGGGCTAATTAAATAAAGGATTATGTTCAAAACAAAAGTGCCCACATAAGCACAACTTATTAAGCTGCTGCTGATGCACATAACTATCTGAACACTAGCCAGCCATTTACACTTCAAAGCATATCAGTATCAGGCCTTCTTTTTATTCCAATCAGTGACAATATATTTTTTAAGGATAAAATATCAGACTCAGTCCATGAACATGCTACTGTTCCTCCTCAATTCATCTTTTGCATTAAAATTGGAGTACCATGTGTATATGTGTGAGTATGTGTATTTTTTTTCTTTTAACTAACTCAATCCAACCCCTAGGAATTTTATGTAAGTTTAGCTCTTTACTTTCTCAGCGTTTAAGATTTCTAATGAAAGTACCTTGCCTTAAAATATGAAGGTTTGACTGAGAGAAAATCATATGGTTTTATTTTAAAAGCATTCCAGTGTTTTGTTTTGGTTTGGTTAGTTAGTTGGTTTGACTAAACTGGAAACATCCCCATTACATTTGTCTTTCCTACTGAAGTGTGAGCGTAACCGTGTGCTCATATACGTCCCTATGTACTTGGGCATTTTTCTGTAAGACAAATCTCTCTAAACACTGCCATCTCTACAAGTCCTTGTGGGAAAAGCCTATCCATTTTACTTTTTTTAATCCCCAAAATAGCCATGTTCAGGGCTCTATTTTTTTCTGTTTCTGCTGATGTAGGCCCATGCCAGAGGACAACCAAATAGTGGAGACCACGTTGCAGTGGTCTGTTGCCCAGGTCACAAAACCCTCCTGGGCATGACCCACACTCACTTTCAGTATACTGAATGCCATGTGGTAGCAAAGACTATATTATTGATGCCCCAAGGTAATAATGATAGTGATTGCATAGATTCACATCAAAATGACTGCTCCTGAGTGAGGGTGCGATGGTTTCAATATTATTTGTCCCTCCATATGCAGAGTCCTCAGCCTGGTAAAGTCAGCTCACCTCAGTGGATGTGATACTCCCAACCATGTGTCAAGAGCCAGAGAGAGCTCTCAAGGACTCAGATAAGACACCTCTTTCTTGGTGGGCCAGTGGAGAGCCTCTGGGAGCAAAGGAGTAGCTGAAAGGGCTATGCCATGCTATTTTCTAACATTTTAAAGACCTTTTAGCACTTGTTTTTTCTTGCCATTGCAAAATGTCTTCACTCAGCAAATTACAGCCCAGTGAGCTTGGGTCTCAATACAAAATGTATTGCTCTGTCTAAAGAAAAGTTAGACCTTAAATGACTTGATGTTATAAATACAAACATCCTAAATTAGTTGATATTTAAATGAGATACAAGTAACTTGATTTTATATTATTCCAAATATTCTGAAAAAGAGATCTTTGATAACTACTTGAATTTGAATGTCCTCCTGGCATTATCTCTTCAGAAAAAAAGGGGAGGCAGGGGGAGAGCAATGTACGTGAACTTAACCTTCTAGGTGTCTTTGCTTTTTAGTTCTTAATATTCTGTGGGCGGTTTTTGTCTGTTTTCACATTAACTTTGTGGCGAGCATCCCTGCAGTCCTCATCAAGTGCCTCATTTGTCCAATGACAGAAATGACCCTGAGAATGTGGTGTCCTAGGAAGTCCTTGGGATGTCCAGAGGCCAGGAGGTGTAGTCTGTTAACATGAACACTCATCCCAGGAAAGATCACAAACATCACTTCTATTGCAGTTTATACAAGTTTAGGTATATTTCTTACCTGTCATTTAAGAAAAGCCAATTTTCAATCTTCACAAGGCAAGAACTCCAGAAAATAAGACTCGATTTTATTTTTAAAAGTATCTCCTGCCTACATAATGTTACTTTTATCATGTTTTTAAAAATTGATCTATTAATTGCTTGGCTATTTTGACATTGGATCATTCTGTCCTTTCAACAGCTGAAGAAAAAAAATGACCAAAAGGCAAAGTAAAATTGTAATATGTATTTCTGTGGTACTTTATAGTTTAATATTTTATATATGTTGAATTCTTAAGACAATCCTGTGAGGTAGGCAGGATGACAAAAATGAAGTTTAGAGAAGTTAATGATTTTTCTCAAGGTCAAAAGCTAGGAACAGGCTGAGCTCAAACCCAGATCTCCTGAGTCAAATTTCCACATGCTTTCCACCACATTGCCCCTCAAATGCAGAGCAAATCAAATCACATCGTGGGTGTTCAAAGGTATATTTATAATCTCATCCCACAAACTAGCTATTTTTTTTTTTAATAAAAATATGAGCCAGAGGATTTGGCATAAAACTTCATAATGTGACATTATGGTTACTAGTAACTAAGAGTCAAAGATGGTCTTTTGCTATCTGGATTGTTTTTCTAGACATATCTGCCCATAAAAAAGGCAAAGAAAGCTACAGCTATTGATATCTTGCTCATCTTAATAATTTTGGCATTGTTAGAATTTCAGATTTTAAATATTATTTAACTGCTCCTCTTTCCTTATGGAAATATGTAAATCTCTACCCATGTCTATTACTAACAATGTCTGTTAGTGGTTTGGGGGTGCAGAATCTTTCCTCAGGCAAATCCTGACTAAACCTTCTAACACAGAATTTAGCTCCTTGAAGATTTTTTTTGCCTGTCACATGGCCAGGACGCCAAAGAGCTATGTCTTTAATTTGCTTTATGGAGATAGAGGAAACTGCTTATGCAGACCCGATTACTCTTGAAACTACAATCCAACTGTCGTTTCTCTGCAAAGAAAGCTGCTAAACCCTGGAGAATTAAGCTGCCGCTCTGGGGTATGACACCAAGGTCTGATCATTTTAAAGCTAGTAATAACCAGAATCCTAAAATTCTTATGAATAAAATGTAATTTTAGTAATGTTTCCATAAACAGTGGTAATGGTGGCATTTTAGTAGGCAGTGACATTAGTCATATCGAAATTGCACCACATTGGCTTTTAAATTACTCCACCTGTCTGTATGAATAGAATTTTCAGTGTAAAAGCAGAGAGACAGCTGCTGCTAATGTCTCCTTCTCCCTGTGCAGATAATGCTGGCAAATCTACATGCATAACGGACTAGTTTGTGATGTAAAATGGTACCTGACCTCGCTGGCTCCTGAGCTACAAAGCAATACCTTTAATTACCAGTGGCTGTGTTTAGTTGTTGATATAAAAATGTCAGCTTCCAGGAGTGTAACCTCAGGTTCACTCCCTCTAGTAATGTCACCCAGTGTACACACTTTTTCTTCCACCCACCTCTGTAATGCAATGGGTGAGCATTTATCTTGATGTGTTTCAGAAACATGCAAGGCATTAGAACTTAAAAGGAAAACACCTAATACTGTATGAACTTGCCTGGTGATCTTTCTGTTTGAGAACTTTTAAGGATTAGTGGAATTTGGTTCCTTCTTTCTAGCCAGAAGAGAAATATGGCACACTGTTTATACCTTCGAAGGGCTTAGCATCATTCATCTAACACAAATACAGGTTCTTACGTGAGGATCATGGACAGGCATTTCACATAGCAGAAAGGGTAAAGAATAAAGGGGTGTTAGAATACGAATTTAACATGACTTTTTTTTACCGTGTACCCATGTTTCCTGTTGGTAGATGATGAAGTTTACTTTCTGGAGAAGCCCATTGGTTCTTATCTTTTTGGTTATGGTCTAAGGTAGCAGTTATATTGAAATAAGAATGGGTCACACAGGGGATCCTTCTCTTCCAGATGCCTGTTGCCAACAATGTATTTGGCGAAATGGTAAATAGGAGATATACTTGTCTGGTTCATTTTCAGGCATTCTTTTGACTTCTTTCACACAACTGGTGTTTTCCGTGTTTAATTTAACAAGGAATGAGTAGTAAATGAAAGCTGCTGCCTGAAATCCCACTGTGAGCGTGTTTTGCACTTGGCTCCCCAGTGACAAGGCAATTTGTGAAATTATGTGATGGAGTAATTAGATGAAGCCAGGGCTCCTGATTGTTGCCATGCATATGTGGCAAGGGTTTGCTGGGAAGAGGGAGGGAGAGAAAAAAATAGATTATTACTCTGGCAAGTTGGCTCAAAGCTTCTTCATTTATTTGTAAACAGAATATTTAGTGACCGCATAGGAAGTAGCTGTAATCACCAGCTCATAAAGAAACCACAGCAGAGCTTTTGGATTTTTGCAGAGTGCTCATGTAAAATTTAAGCTGGGAGGCAGAATCCCTGTTAATGTAATTAGGATCTAATTTACCACCCTTTGCACACAGATGTAATAATGTCTAGATATTTATTCTATCTTTAAGCACGTTACATATACCTCAGTGCAGCAGTTACTGAACAGAAACAGGTGTGAGCACTTTCCTAATTCGTTTTTACACTGTAAACACATAGCAGTTTAAGGGAAATATTTACCAAAAACGAGGGGAAGGAATGTCTGCAAATGAGGCAGTAATGGACAGTTGCCCTTTATGTACTGATGGATTTCTCAATGGTTAAGTAAATTAAAGCAAATGCTAGAAAAATCAATAGGCCAGCATAGTCTTGGTTTTGCCTCATAGACTTCAGGACAGAATGACAGATGTGGTGTCTATGACCCATTTACGTATTAATGCTTGAAAAACTGCTTCTGCATGCAAGGTTGTAGGCTTAGAAATGTTCAGCTATATTAAATTACAGACAATAATATTTTTAAGTATATGTGGAATTTATATGTTTCAGTTTGGTTGTTCTTATGTGCTACGTTTCTACTGGAAGGTTAGTTGCTTAGTTGTTGCAATAGCACCATCAATCAGTTTTGAATGGTCCCACCCGGAAACATCTCCATAAGGCTGTAGTTGGGAGGTGAAGATGATGTATTTGAGCTGACGTGGATGGTGAAGTGAATGTGCTCAATAACACTCTATGTGGAAACCAAATTAAATTTAATTAAGGAGTAGATGCCCAGAGCCTTTGGAAAAATCTGCAAAATAGCATTCAGATGTGGCACTATAATTCGGTTCATCTCCAGGGCTACAAATGCTATATCTTATGTTTGAACTAACATGAATAACATGTCACATAGGTTGACTGTCACAGTATCTGAAATTTTAGAGTTATTCTAATATCCTAAGTGGTGGATATTCACCTCTGAGAACAGGAAGGCAGGACTTTTGGTAGCACCACAGAGTGTTAATTTTCCCACCTATTGTTCCCATTTCCAAAAATTACCAGCTGCATGAGAAATAATTTAACTATGGTCATGGTGTTGGTGTGTTGGCTACTGGAGTCAAGAAGATGAGAAGCAAGGCCAAATGTAGTTAAGTGCCAGAGACCAAAGCTGGTTGGTGTTCACAACCAAAATACAATGGAGGGTTGAAGTTATTGTCCTGTTAATTTGGAGGAAGGTGCCTTTTGTTGGAGAGGAAGAGAGTTGAGCTGGCTTGAAGTGTCCTGTTTACCTTCTTATGCTGACCAAACTTAAACAATAATTGCTCAACTTCCTTCTTTACTCATGACAAAGCAGACGTGGTCCAGCCTGCCTCTGGGTTTTGAAAATCAGTATGTAAAGGTGATATTGTGATAAACCAAATAATTGGGAACATTGCTAGGTTAATCAGATGGAGATAAGTAGAATGACCATTTAGGTTCTAAATAGAAGATATTTTCTTGATTTTTATTTGCAAACAATATAGCATTAATATTCACAACATTCTTCCAGATTTGTATCATGAGATTTAACAATGTATGCAATTGGAGATTTAACTGAACTATAAAGAGTAACTTTAGAAAATGAAAGTCTGCTGTCTAAAAAATCAGAAAATGAAAATTGCTATAGAAATGGAGATTCTTTTGCTTCCTGTAAAGCAGTGCTCCTTAAACTTTAGCATGCATTCAAATTATCTGGGGATCTTTTTTAAAATGTAGATTCTAGGGGCTGGCCATTTAGCTCAGTTGGTTAGAGCATAGCCTTGTAACACCAAGTCAAGGGTTTTGTTCCCTGTACTGGCCAGCTGCCAAAAAAAAAAAAAAAAAAGAATGAAAGAAAGAAAATGTAGATTCTGATTCAGAGGGGTGGGGCCTCAGATTCTGTGTTTTACCAGTTCCCAGACCACACTGTGTATAGGGCTGATGTTGCCACAGACCACACTGTGCGTAGCAAGGATCTTAGGAGCACAGGCAAGATGAGAGACTTTAAAAGGAAAGATGATTGTTTTCCTCCATCTTTGATTTTTTTGGTCTGATTTTGAAACTTAACCCATTATTTTCATCATATTAGTTGGACAAAGTGTTTTGTTTTTCCTCTGCCAACTTTTGATTTTTTTTTTTTTCTGATATGATCTTCCTTTTGAATATCAAAGAGTTTTCACTGGGTCTCTTAAATACCCCAAAAGCTTTTGATAGACCAAGGACTCTGCAGAAATACGGGCTATTTCTTGTGGGCTTGTTGACAGTACACTTGTGTATTCAGGCTGGTGGAAAGGTAGATATGAAGGTCGAGTGATACAGAACGTTGTCATTCATCTCCATTTAGCTTCAGTGCTCTGGTGACAGTGTGCAGCAATGGAAGTTATCACGGCTCCCAAATTCTTGCTCTGACCCTGCAGATCTGATAGCTTTTGTCAGTAGGAAAGTAATAGAATCACTAACTCCGGAAACAACACATACATTTGAAGGAGAAATGTGTTTGTGCCTAGTACATCTTGCCAACCTTATGTCTGCTTCAGGAAATCCTTTTGTGTTTCCATTGCCTTGTGTACTTTATCTGCCATGGGCACTGGCACTCTCAAATTTCACAGCATCCTAGAAGGTGAATTTGTTTTCACAAGTGAACATCTGAAAGTATATTCCCTCCAGTTTGGCTAAGATCTAAGGAATTATTATAAGGAGCACATACCTATTAATCATTGCTTAGCAGGTAAATTCTCCCATTCATTAGAGTTCACATGCTGGATGTAGTTTCTTGAAATTAGGTCATTTATTTTGGTCTAAGTCATTGAGGATCAAAGGTCATAAAGAATCTAAAAGCCATTAGTCAGGGTTTTTTTCTGGACCCCTTAGATGTCATTGTACGAGTCACCCATGGCAGCCCGGGCCTGGCCTGCTGTCAGGGAGCTGGCAGGGTGCCTACTTTATTTCCAGTTTGCATAGATAAAAAGCAGAGCAGCTACTCTTGGAATCACTATAAAAATAAGCTTACATAAAATCTCCATTTGAAATACAGTATGTGTGTGCCCCTGCATGCATTCTGTTCTGGAAGCCATGGGACCTAGAAATCAAAATCAGGGAGAGAGGCATACATTTGATGGCATTTTGGTTTATTCTTTGTTTGGGTGTAGGCATTTATAATTTATTATCCATTCAGTGAAGACCAGATTTTCACAAAGAATTGTAATGACAAATCAAGCATTTTAATTTTCTAATATAAGATAAAAATAAAGGCATCACTTTAAGCATTGTCAAATATATGTATGTATATATACTGCTATCCTCTCTTGATATGTACACTTGGCAGTAATGAGGTTATGTGTATTGGAAGTGGTGGGCAAGCGATGTAGTCTAGTCAATTCATTTACTTCCCCCGTTGAGTCCTGTGAGTCTAAGGCCCACACCTTGAAGTGAAAACACCATCAATCACCAAGACGACAGGCAGCCAGGACTTACTCCCTGGAAGGTGTTCGTGTTGGACCAGCAACAATGAGCACCCAGGAACATTCATCACTTGAGTGTTCAAGAGAGATGGAGTAAATGGTAGGGTGAATTTCTGAGGGGAAAAAAGCCCAAATATACATCCATGGACTAGCATATATTCAAATTTTTAAAAATCAGACTACAAGCAAACATCCCATTTGATCTTAAAAGGTTGTTTATTATTATTGGTTAAGTTGCTTGTACTCCTACAATAAATAATTATATCTCCACTTTGCAGATGAAGGCACCGGGACAGAAAAGGTTAAAGACCTAACAGAGATCTTAATACACAATGAAGTGGGGATGGGGGGAAAAAAAATTCAGGGCCATAATTTTCCACCTCCTGGAGCTCACCACTTCTTACCCTGACATTTAAAATTATGACTTGTTATTGCTTTTTGAAATTATCTTGCATACACAGTTGACTAGGACTGATGAGAATTGAGGCAGAAGTTCACATGACCTCATTGGAGCCATACCTTTGCCACAGTTATTCAAGAGTTATCACAATTGCTCTGTGGTCAACCACAGCTGTGGGTCCCCTACATAGGTCCTTTGCTTTCACTAGAGATCTCTGTGGCTCTAATACCTGTATTATAGCAAGAACAAGTGTGTGTGTGTGTGTGTGTATAAGCATGTGGGGAGGGGACAGGAAAGATGGTTTTCTTGGCAGTGGGATAAATGCTGGGCCCTTATCTAGGAATACCTTATGTTTGGTTTGTGGGGAGATGGCTAGAATAGTCTCCATGGTGTGACAACCTAATCCTACCACACAGCAGGAAAAAGCAACTTTCAAACTCGCTTGTTATTTTTCCCCACCATAAATCATGGCTAAACTTTAGACCATATCTACCCTTATCTTTGAATTACAATATAAATGGGGCCATTCAAGTTTTTTTCAAGTAAATTCACATGCCTTTTGAGGGCTTACTGTGTGCAAGGAATTGTGCACATCAGGAGCTTTCTAAGATCTTTGAAAAGAGCATAGATTTTACTGATGGTGCAGTGTGTAGGAAGAACTGGAGTGAGGAAAACAGTTAGGAGACGATCACAACCGTTCAGGGAAGAAGACTGTGTCTGTGAGAGTGTAAAGAAATGGATGGGTGGAAGATATTTTGGAAGTAAATCTGGCACCTCATAAATAAAAACATTCATTCTGTTTCCTCCATTGAAACTAAAGATGTATATTCAGTCATGGGTCCAGAGAGTTCTGAAAGAGAGGAGGAGATCAAGGACAGAATTTGGTGGTGCCTATTTTTTGAAGGCTGTCTGAAGAGAAAAACCTAGAGAAAAAGACAAAGGAGCAGGCAGGGAGTTCTTCTGTCAAATGCAGAGGAGGGGTGAACTGATCCCTGGGGTCCCTTCCAGCTCTGACACTCTAATATTCTAAGAAAAGGAAGAAAGTTGCCATGGTAAGAAAGTCAAAGAATCCATTTTTCTGAACTGAATCCATCGTGGTTCCCAAACTGGCTCCCCGTGCTGTCAGCCTCATCTCAGTTCACGGCATTACCATGGACCCACAAGGTCCAAGCAGGAGACCAGGCGTCATCCCTGAAGGTTCCCTGTCCTTTCCTCTTCACAGGTAGTTGCTCACCCCCTTAGTCCCGTCAATTCTCCCTCCTAAACACTGCTGCGTTCTCTTGTCCGCATCTACTCCATTGCCTCCCTGCCTCTGATATTGCCACTAGAGTGGTTTTTCTAAAACAAAACTTGGCTGCATCTCCTCTTACTTAGACTCCTTTGATAGCTCCTTATTGCCCTTAGGATACAAGCCAAACATCCTTGGCATGTCATTCAGGACCCTTTGAGGTCTGACACCAGCCTGCTGAATGCCCAGGCTCCTCATTCACCCTTTCCACACATGCTGCCCGTGTGGTGCCGCGGCCACGCCCAGAGTCTTTCAGTTTCCTCATGGCTGCTGCATGGTCCTGTACTCTGTGCACCTGCACATGCTGTTCCCTGTTCCGGGATGTGTCCCCTCCATGACCCCTTCTCCACTTGACACTTTCCTCCGTATCCTTCACATCTTATCTCAACTGTCACTTCTGGGGGAAGCCATTCCTCATCCTCCCCAGGAGACAGAATATGTCCCCTGGCACCAGATCCATAGCACCTCCATGAGACTCTGATAGAGAGTACTTATCACGGTGACTGTTTATTTATGAGCTGCTTCCTTATCTAGAGGTCAGGATTTAATTGTTCATCTCGTCATCATCAAAGCTGTATTATAGATGCTTAATAATATTTGTCGACGAAATGAATGAGTAAAGTTTCAAAACAAAAGTGACCAAACCCTGGGTGTTATATGAAGTAGAAGTGCTGGGAAAGATCCCAATAGAGGAATTAGGATATCATCAGTGACCTTTGAAAGAGCTGTTTCAGGCATTGGAGGAGAAAGAAGTTTTATTATAAGGCATATGGATGATGCTGCAGTAAAGGCAGCAAGGGGAGACCCTTTGCAATCGCTTGAGGAAAGAGACCACAGGATACAGTTTGGGCAGGAGTGTCAGGAATTGGTAACAAGAGGAAAACTTTTCCTTTTCTTTTTTTAATATTTAGGAGAGGGGAGACTTGAATATGTTTACACATAGAATCAAATTCAGTTACCTTTCATGGAATTACTACTATGTTCCATGCAATTTGTTAATGCACAGCCTAATTTCTTAGGGAGTAGAGAAGGAACGTTCAAAGATAAAAGTAGAGAGGGATTGATGAATGGAGCAAGGATTAGGAGCAAGCTGGCAGTGGAGGGTGCAAGTAGGAAAGGAGGTGGAGATGGCATCTTGGAGTAACAACTTAGCAATAAGTGCGAACCAGGAGAAAAAGAAGGTGGAGATTTGGAAATGGACAAGGGTGCTATTCTCCTCCTGGATCTTTTAACAGGTCAGAGGCAAAGTCAACTGATGAGTGTCCAAAGAGTAAGACTGGGAGCTGGGAGAGGATGGCAGCCATTTGGAAAATTGCTGTTGGGAACACAGTAGACAGAGGGGGGAAAAGGAAAAGAAAAGAAAAAAGATAAAAGGACTTTCATGGTACAGTTGAGAATGCATATAGAAGTAGCACTAGGCACCATTCTGTCACCAAGGACTGGCTAGACTTTTAACAGGAATGTTTCATAATCTTTTTCACATGTTAAAATTGAGGTAAAATAATGAATTCTTAGTGGTTTTTCACAGGAAAATAACTGCATTTTCTGTTCCTTAAAAATTAGTACTATAGAGAAAATTCTTTGAGCCTCAATCTGATCCACTTAAGTTTGTTCTATTACATGTAGGTTGGTGAACTTGAGATTGCATTAAAGGTTTTATCTCAGTTTTGGAGGAAGTTCTCATACAATTACTGTACATTATCTTTCAGTGCTGGTTGTCTGAGAAGTTTGCAAACTTGTTATTGATAACCTTTGAATGTGAGTTCAATGAAAACCAGGCAAATGCAGCTGTCTGCTAAGATAAAACTTTTCTTGCCCTGATATTTGAGAGAAAAGGGGGATTTTAAATTTAATTAGAATAAATTCACACAACATTTTAAAATATTTGAGCAATTGTACAGGTTAACAGGCAAACAATCTCAGGTATGCTTGTGAAGTCATTCCTGTACCAGAAGCCTCATTTTTAGCAATGGGCAGGAGGGATTCCTGGCTTGGGAAGATTCCTTTAATTTGACGAGTTGAAGTTGAATTGATGTTGATACTGCTCCAAGAGTCTACTCTTGTCATTTTGGTTTGATGGTAAATGATGTACACCTGGCTTCATGAAATAAAAAGTCACCCCACACATAATGAACAACTCATTGTTGTAGGTAAAGAACAGTTGGCTCAGAGTGATTGTCATATTACAAGATGACTCATTGGAAGTATTAGTCCTCTTAGGAAGTCCCTCTGTTTAAATAGGAAGGACTACTGACATGCAAACATGCTAAAAGGAAAATAGCTAAATAAATAAACAAATGGCTCGGTAGTCCTTCAAATATGTATTAGGAAAAGAACTAAAAATTGGTCTCCCATTCAGAACTGCAAGGCAATGTCATGACAGTCTTGGAAAGCCAACTCCTGGTAGCTGGTTTATTGTGGGTATTTCTGCCCTTGTCTTTGGGATTACCAGAGTGCCATGTGCACAGTTACACAAAGGCGAGGGTCATTTCTAGGACAGATAATTGAACATTAATACTCGCTGACATTGTCGAAGGGATGCTATGTCAACCTGACAGGGCCTATGTGCTTACATCTGCTGATTGGCTGCGGACGAAGGCCCTGTGTGTCAGGATCAGACCCCAGGCCTGACTGCAGCAGGGCCCAGAATGATGCAGCCATTAATCACGAGCTGCCATCTTGGGCCAAGATAGTGTCTGTGAAATCACTCGATATCTTGTGCGTGGCTGGCCAGTCACGTCTGTTGTGTCCTAGAGTTCAGTAGGTATGGCTCTCGGTAGAAAAACACCACTGCAAACTTTTGGTTTGTATCATATCATCAGAACTTTTAGTGGGCCATATGTGCTTTCTATGTGCTTTCTTTTTTTCTGAAACTAGCTATGTGTTGTGAATAAATGGGTAAGTTGTAGTGGCTGAGAGGGAGGTTCTGAGGTGGTGTGTCTTTCGTTCCTATGCGAATTAGTTTTGATGAGCTTCTGGTTTCCTGATTCACCATAGATAGAAAGTATAATGAAGAAATCAAACAAGAATTAAACTGAAGTTACTTGCTGTGATTTATTTATTTTTTTGATTCTCAAGAAAATATTAAACCCTGTAGGCAGATTTCTGAACAGAGGAAAAAGAAGTCTATGCAATTATTTTCTTATCCCTGAAATCGCATGAACAGCACTTTCCTGCATCATTTATAATAAATCTTTAGTGAGTTAATCCTGTTGCTCCAGTAATTCCACAGCCAACACTTTACTGAACATGTATCCATTCAGAGAAAAGAAACAGAACAATCATGGGGCCCTCTGACACTCACCCCAACTGTGCCTTCTTAAAAAAAGAGGTAAATGCTCTGGTGGTAGTTATTCAGTCTAGGTTTCCACTGCAAAAAATGTTATAAAATAGGGCCCCCGAGAGCATCCATTATCACATATTGGTTAACATCACAGATTTTTTAAATCCCAGTTGCATTGGAGCCATGAAAAAAAATGCTTTCATCTGTAAAATCTAGTTTCCCTTTGTTATTAAAATAAATGAAGCCATTAAACAAAATATATGCATGTAATAGTCGAGTTCATCATTTGGCATCATCAAAATGATGGAATTTTGCATTTTTAAAAATCGATGCTGCTGTTTTAGAAGGTTTGATGTGAGGTACAGAATCCAAATGTGCTGGAGGTTTCTGAAACTTGATGGCATTAAATGTATTTTTCTCTTTAGTTTGCTTATTTATATATTTATGTGGACCACCTTCAACAAAAAGTAGAATTGTTTGAAGGTTAAAAAAAAAGACAGCATCTTTCCTCCCAAATTTTTGCGACCAAATGAATTAATTATAACTATTGATGCGCTCGTAGTGTGGATGTAATGGAATTGAAATAATTTCCAAATACTTGATTTCCAATGGTTTGTTTTTAATTACAGCAGCATTTGGTTGGCATGCAAGGTTGAGTTCTCACTCTTGATCTGTGCTAGCTGGAGCCCAGGCCAAAAGATTCTCTGCTCCCTTTTCTCGAGAGCACACTTTTCTGCCAAATGTGGTACTCATCCCCTGCCAAGAAAGGTGGGCGAATTGCCACTTCTGACTTTCAGCCACCAAAAGACAAAGACTCTCAACATCCCTAAGTCCAGTGAGCTAGAATGGGCCTCACACCTTGAGGGATCCAGATTATTGATTCTTTTCCCCCCCATAGACTTTATAATATGGAATATTTTCTCGGTGCCTCAGTCAGTTCTAAAGGGTGATTTAGGCACTTACAGGAGTGTATGACCCCCTTGAAGGCCACTGGAAGGTCATTTAAGTGTCTTTATTCATGTGTCTGAGGCTGGAGCACATCTACACTGTCAGTCTCACTTCCTACATCTTGCTTTTTTAGTGTTTTTTTTTTTTTAACACTGTTTTGGTAAAAACATAGTAATTATTTATTGACTTCTTTGAAGCTGAAATAACTCAAGAGGAGTTGTAGGTGAGTATAAAACATCTGATAGGGAAAACATAACCTCCTTTCCTTTTAGTAAGAACAGCTACATAATTTGTGGAGAATGTGTAAATTCTCCACATAAATTGTGCAGGGCTTCTTAAAGAATTATATCAAGATGGCGACAGCAGCACATCAAGCAAAGAGTGGGGCCCTTCTATGTGGAGGCTCCTGTACTACTGTATGGCTGTGAAGCCGGCTCTGCCTTTGGACAGCCTGAAAGTGAACTTCTCCCAATAAAGAGAATTGCAAGAAAATAATAAAACCTAAGTTAACAATAGAAAAAAAAATTTACAAGAATTACCTAGTTAAATCCTCTTCCCTGCAAATGAGAACTATATCTATTTTATGTATTTCTACATAGATTAGCCCAAGCTTAAGAATCATCTCAGATTCAACTACTGTTTACTAAGCACTAAATGTATGCCAGGCACTATGTCTCATTTGACTACGACCAGTTTTGTTATCCTCACTTTACTGACGAGGAAGCAAGGCTCAAGGAATCTAAATGCTTTCATCAAGGTCATACAGTTAGTATGGGATCTGAGGACTCAACTTCAGTTATCTAACTAAACTGGTACACCCAACTGCACTTTTTGAGACCAATTTCTCTTAAGATGTTTTTGTTTAGGTTTGCCATTTGTAAATGTGTAACCACATCACTGAAGCATAAATGGACTTAATGGCCACTTAATGATCTCTCGGCCTAAACAGGTTGATGACTGTCCACACAGGCCTAAGTCCTCTTAGGAAGTGACTTAGAAGAGGGGAAAATTAGGCTCATTGTATATGTAATTAGCAGTCTTATGTCACAAATGAAATGGCAAAGGAAAACATATTAAATAAAGCAAAACTATATCTAGTTGTTTCAAACAGGAACAAACTACCCAGTCAGTGGGTAAGGATATTTCTTTCCCAAAGCCTGTTTTAAAAGGGGAAAATCCCATGACTTAAGGCTTTTTAGCATTACCAGTTAGATTATTTATATCGGTTTGTTAGAAATGATGACAGCCAATTTAAAAGGTGTTCTGCTTTGTTTGGTTTCAGTTCTAGTTCTTTATTTCATCTTGGGTATACAGCAATGCATGTTTACACATAAAAACAAATAGGCTGGGTCCACTAACTTAAAGTAGGTTTCTGACAGATGTGGCTATAGCTCTTTATTTTATCATTAAAAAGATAAACTTTGAGCTTCAGTAGAGTGTAAAGAGAACTGGATTAAGAAATAGGAGGCCTAGGCTCCCAGCCTAAGAGCCACAAATTCCTGGCCACAACCCCTTATATAACCGGCCATATGTCCACCCTGAATTTTGTTTTTTCTTCTATAGAATGGGGCAACACTACCTGTCCTTCCAACCTCACCAGGCAATTATGAGGCTTAAACTTGGTAAAATATAATAAAAGCTCTTTGAAAATGTAAGGGTTATACAAATATGAGGGATCACCCAAACTCAAAGTCTTAAAAAAAATTGAAAGTTCATACTAATTATCTTGATTTGAGCATCACATATTGCACATGGGTATTGATATTCAACTCTGTACCTCACAGATACCTACAATCAATTATATTTCAATAAAAAAGTTCAAACTGGCCTTCAAGTTAAATTTGATTGCGTATTTTAATTTTTGCCAAACTTTTCCCATGATCTTGCTGGTGATGTTTCTATCTCATTCTCCCATTCATCTAAGATGCTCAATAAACATCTGCAATAACCCTACAGAAATAGGTCCACATCTGTGCTGACATTGTGACTGAAATAATTGAGGAAGCATAGTTTGGGAAACAAATACTGGGGATCTGCCCAAATTTTGACCAAGACTCTTTTCTCTATAATCCACTCTGGAGACAGACAGTGAATTCCCATCAATAAATGCTTTGGGGAGTTAGAAAGGGTTTGCTTAAGAAGGTTCATAAAGATAAAGGTAATCTTATTACTAAAACAACTTAAAGTTTTTAGGGTTCTTTTTAAGGGGAAATTTTCTTTAGTTTGATTCCTAGATAAGGGTTTTGTTGTTAACCAAGATAAAATATAGTGCTGAATAATCTCTTAAATTAAAAATTGAAGTGTGTATGTTACAGAGAATAGAGATAATTAAATAGCACAGACTACAATGGGTAAAGGGAAAAGAGTTTTCATGAAAATTAGCTTAGTAAAGGTAAATTGCATTTGAATCTTAACTTCAGATCTGGGTGCTCTGCTATTTGGCATATGCTGAATTGATAATGCCTGTGTGTTAAAGAATTCTGATTGTTTCTTTTGCCTCTCTCACAGCTTATAAAAATGCAAGCAGACCCATCTAATGAATATTAATAGGAGTGATGTCTAGATAACACATAAACCCCCTGGATCTGTGGACTTTGGATGGAGTAGTAAGAGAGGATTTCTGTGGCTTTATTTAATACCAAATTTACATACTTTTAAAGAATAAACATTATCTTAATATTTTAATATCAATATTCCAAAGTGGAGATTTTAGTGAAATAAAAAGCTTAATTTTCCCTCCTTGAACATTATGTTCACCAAGGTCTGCATTTTAAGAGACAGGAAACTGTTAGTTAAAAAAGAAATTAACTTAATCCCCCTTCATTAAGTTCCAGTCTTTTTTGTTACTTACAGACAAGTAATAATTATACCCGTAGCAATGCAAAGCATGTTTTACACTTTTGTTATACAAAAGGACTGCAGTTGTTAAGGTGACAGCAAAAGAAAATGAGAACATTGATAAATACTGATTTTTTAAAAAAATCTTCTCTTACTCTTGAAAGTAAATTTCACTCAGGTATCTGAGAGGCATTTTAATTCATTAACTGCAAAAATCTACACATGTGATTTCAGAAAATGTCAGTCAACTAGCTAAACAATATTTTCCCAGCTAAGCCTATAAACACAGCAGCTAAGTGGGTGGAAAATATCTGAAACGACTATACATTCCAGTTCTTTTATAATACATAAAAGGTGGGGATTTTGTTTTCAAGTTGGTATCTTTGGGATGGAAGTTTTAGCAAGCACACAGTAGATCTCGGCAGTGTATGTTATTTAAAGCACACACTCTCTCTTTGGCGTTGTGAAAAGACTTTTTAAATTTTATCTTTACAAAGGGGGGAAATCATTAAAATGTAGTTTGTACCATTACATTCCATTATTTGTCATCTTTATGGCTGTTCTCTAGTTTTCATTGCACCTTTAATGGTAAGCTTGGTCAGGAGAGGTGAGCAGGAATGTGCATATACTTGACTGTGGGTACTGCTTAAGAGAGTCTGCTAGCTGGGCTTCAATCCACGTCCCTGTAGATTTTAATGTCCCCACAGACTGCTGGCAGCCTGCTTCCAGCTGTGGCAGGCATGATGCAGTGAATTGCTTTTGAATGTTCTTTACTCAAATAGGCAGTAATTACAAGCTTAAAGAGGTTTAGTGGTCCAGTAAACTACATAATCACCCCTGAATTAGCCCGGGCTCATCAGTTGCAGTCCAGCAAGCTCGAGTCTGCTGTTTGTATGCAGCCTTGATCACATAGCAACCTGATCAGCAGGTGTGGAACAGCCAGAATCCCCCATAAACACAACTGTCTACTGGGGACAATGATCGCTAATGAGATGAGGCTACACCATCACTGTAATTTAAGTGGGAAAATTAGCCCTAGAGAATGAGTACCAGTTCCAGGGGTCTTTAGTCATATTGGGAGCAGCATGAATTCTCCATCTTTCTCTCTGTATCTCTCTCCTACTCTATCTCAAAACATCTCCTCATCCAATATACTGTTTTGCATCTAAGTTATCGATACTCTATTCTTTTTTTTTTTTTTTTTTTTTTTTTTGGTCTTTTTCGTGACCGGCACTCAGCCAGTGAGTGCACCGGCCATTCCTATATAGGATCCGAACCCGCGGCGGGAGCGTCGCTGCGCTCCCAAGCGCTGCACTCTCCCGAGTGCGCCGCGGGGTCGGCCCGGATACTCTATTCTTTATACGGGAATTTTTCCTGAATATTTAATGCATCTGTAAAGGCAATAATGATTACTGTCAACAGACTCATTCCAAAATGGTATCATAGTATTTCATCTTCCTTGTCTTTTCTCTTAATGGTTTCAAAACCTTTTCACTTTGATTTTTAAAGTGGAAAAGTGTTATTCAGGTTGGTGATAGGTCTCCTTTTAGCTGGCATGCTCTCTGAAATAGCAGAGATGAGCTGTATGTAGTTTGAAAAAAGATCCTTTCTTTATTGGAGTTTATTGTATAAATTTGTCATGAACTTCCTTTTAGGAAAAATGGTCCAGTATGGTATGCTGTTGCCTTGTTGTATTTATTAAAGTGAAATTCTTGGGGAAGAGCATACATGTGGAAAGTCTCCTTCATCCTTTCCTCAGTTCTGTGTGAGGCACTGAGATGGAGAACTTGAATTTCGTTACACTGTAGTTGGAGAGTGGGAAGGGAAATTTTGCAACAAATAAACCCAACAACAACAGAGCAGGTTTGGGAGAAACTTGGGGGGAAGTTATGCACCGATGCTAAGAAAGAACAACACAATAATCAAGAGCATGGGCTGTGGAATTGACTTAGGGTCAAATCCCAGCTCCATCCTACTTTGCACGTAAATTAGATTTTGTGCCTCAGTTTCTTTTGTATAATAAAGGTAAGAAGGACCTCTGTAAGGTAAGAACACCTCATAGATGTGTTATAAAGATTAAATGAGTGAATATCTAAAGCACTGAGAACTCTGCCTGGCATAAAATTATATAAGTGTCAGTTCAATAAAGTGAGAAAAATCTGTACTGTTTTGGGATTTGTAGAATTGAGTGAGAAGGGTGAATAATTGTTGAAAGGGGGCTGCTAATTTTCTGATGTTTATCTGAAGTAATCTACTTACAAATGCTAGTTGAGGAATTTTGGGTGTCTCTAACTTCAATAACACTCACTCATTCATACAACAAATATTTATTAGGCACAGAACTGGGCTAGTTGCATCATGAATGGGAATAGCATTCATGTGTTTTTATTAGTAGTCTACTAAAATGAAATGGTTTCGAATGTAATTTAACTCATATTTGATTAAGAATCATGTAAGAAATGAAAGTAATTGGCAAAACACACACACATACAGCAATTTATTTCAAAGCAGGCAATTTCAGGCATAGTATAGTGTGGTTGGACGGAATAGCAGGCATTTGATTCTATGATTCTTAAGAGCACTCTTGTATATACCTACCATCGTTCCTGTATTTATAAGCAGTGCTACACGCTCTAATAAGTGATGGACATATTAGTTCCCGTTGAGTTTTCTATCTTGTAGCAAGATCTACTATTGATTCCATTAATAGAACTGAGTTGTAGAAATGAAAGATACACATATGCACAGTAAGATTATAGCTTCTTCATATAATGAGTAGTCATCATAACATATATTTATGATTAACTCATCAGGAATGAGTGGGATTGCTCCACCCATCATATAAAAGACACAATAGTTTGGAAGTAAATTTTCCCAACTTTTATGCTACCACCAAGTTTCAAAGCCCGACTCTATTACTTACCAGCTGTGTGAATTTGAGAAAGCTATTTGTCCTTTCTGTGCCCAAGTTTCTTCATCTACAAAATGGGTAAAATAGTTGTACCTACCTGAGAAGGTTTTTGTGAGAATGAATACGTGTGAGTGCTTGGATCAGCGCCAGGTACATCCTCACTTCCTATACATGTTATGTTAGGACTTATACCACTCTTCCTAATACCTCTAAGCTAGTATAAATTAAGTCCCTGTGGCAGGGTGCTGGAGGCAGAATGTGGGGCAAGGTTCTGGTGGGCTAACTTTCACCCCACAGCCCCAGCCCCTCCCCTTGACGCTTGCCTCCAGGCCAGAGCAGTGCGATTCGGGTGGGGGTGGTCGGCAGGGAAATGGCAACTCTCTCCTCAGTGCTCACCAAAGTAATAACTTTGTTCCTACTCCATTATAATATGCTTTTGGTTAAAAAGTGGAATGGAGACATGGGAAAGAAAATGCAGTGGGAGTGTAAGCAAGTGGAGAAACCCAGTGTAGGACTGAACTGTCTCCAGCACAAGGAGTCGTGAGCCCTTGTCCATGTTTTTGACCTTGCCAAGACTCAGCTTCCTCATCTGTGAAGAGGACCTAAGCATGGTCCCCTACTCATGGGGTCACCGGGAGTACATGGGATAGTGCATGTGATGAATTTGCTGTACTGACACATAAGAGTTCAAATGAGCTATTATTTAAAGTGATTCAAAAAGGATACTTGAAAGTGAAGTGTGAGTTTTCTTCCTTATCCTACCCCCACCCACACGCTCCTCTCATCCTGTTTTTCCTAATGGCCATTTTTGCGTTTCCTTTTATAGCCATGGTCTTCTACTGAGGAAATCAATATTCAGGGAGTTCATTAATAATCATAACTGTGCAAAATAGTTTTAGCACCCTTCATAAATTTTAATCCTTCTAGGAAGAGGATATAAGTAATTGCTAATTTAGATTCTAAGTTTTATGTCTTTAATGCATGTACTGAAAAACACTTCTATGACATATATATAGCTAACGAAGAACATATCTAAAATGTTATTACCACAGACTTGTAAGCAACTGTTAAAAAATCCCAAATACAGAGAACTATGAAATCCCTTCATAGAAGTATCTCTTTTTTATTTAGTGTTTTTATTTTATATTTAATTGATATTTAGAAGAAATTAAAAGATCAGATAAGTGAGGCAGGCAGGACATTTTAGTATTGACTTCATAATTGGCTATAAAACAATGTTTTCCTGCTATGTATTATAAATATAGTCTCATTAGTACAAAAAACAAAGATTGGTATGAAATATTACCCAATGTTCCACTTTTCCTTCCACACCTATGTCATTGTCATGTGATAAAATCAAGTTTACAGATTCCTACCTGACTCTCCTACTTGCACACCTCCACTGTCAACTTCTTATAACCGTTACTGGATGTACAAGAAATCAGAGGGATTTTCTGCAGAACAACGTGACTAGTTTTCAAAAAAGCGAGCGATAAACAATGAGTGGAACACATTGAGTCTGAGCACCTGGGCAATCTGGGAGTTGGTGGAGAATTAAGAAAACAGGTCAAGATTTGATGACTCCGCTGATGATGCTGCAAACATTTTTGGCTTCTTAGCCGGTCCCGACACACCGTCATTCTTTTGATTCTAGCGTGAGTGAGGATGCAGGACTCAACCACTATGCATTCAGGCTGTGCTCTCCCACTACACAGAGCCCTGCTTTTGTAATGCAAATGGGAGGCACAAAGTGTCTCTTTGATAATGTGCAGTCAGAAGACAGAAAAGCATTCACTGAAATAGTAAAACTAATTCATAAAGCTGAAAGACAATAGGAAAGCATTATGGATGTTTTTAAAGGAAAAAAGTATCCTAGATCAATGTAATTGTCACAGTGTAAGCTATTCATAGTCAATGCGTAGGGTGGAAATGGCTCCAAGTTTATTTAAAGTGGGAGAAGTTTTTATAGGCAAAAAATTGTGTTAAACAAATATAAATATATTTGGTTAGCAAGTTTCCTGCTTATCCTCTTATAGGTCAAATATATAGCTAGTTACTTTAATTTAGATCCACAGTATTCCCTTAGTGACAAAAACATGGTAGATATTTTTACAGAGCACAGAGATCTAATGGTTAAAAGCCATATGGTAGATTTTTTTTTTTTTTTTCCTTTAAAGGGAGTATCTCTCCATCACATACCAGAGTTTAGCTCAAGGTCAACTTATGCATTAAACTCAGCTGTGGAGGAGGCAAAGGGCTGGTGGAAAAAGGATAAAAGAAGTTCCGAAATTGTTCTTCCAACATATTCAGCCAAGCAACAGAACATTGCCTTGATAAGGGTTATATTGGACAGTTGCCATAATTCCTCCTGTTAGAGCAGCTTCTCTGGTACCTATTCCCATACCTTTTAAAGTATAGCATGTAACATTTTGCTTGAAAATTGCTTCCACCTCTATTGCTTTGTTATAGCTGTTTTGCAGTTTGGGTATAGAAGCAGTTCTGTGTCACAAGAAATTACTAATCTGAAGCTTGAGAAGGGGCAGCGTAGCCTTCCATTATCTCACCAGTGAGCTCTGTACAGGATTATTTTCAAATTTTCTGCTGCCATTACAATGTGCTGTTAGAGTGGGCAAGGCTGTGAGGAAGGGGACATTATTGAAACTTGGTGACCAGGGGGGAGATAAGATAAAGTTCATCACTGTCTTGGCATCCACATTTGCAGCCAGGGGTGGAAATTTTGATGAAAGGAGTACATTTGGTCAAGGCTATCATTAAGATATAAGGCTGGACATTTTCCATCTGTGTGTACCGAAGAATTTCTCTTTCCCATTGATGCTCATCTGAAAAAGTCTGCTTGATTGTTTAAATAAATACATTTTTTCCCAATGTATTGCAGACGTGTAAATGCCAGATAACCAACATTAGAACCCCCCTTCCATCCCAACCACAAGATGTAACACTGGAATTGTTCAGAGATAACTTTCTTTAGAAAGTTGCCATTTTCTTTCTGTCACTTTCTATTCTTCATGGCTGGTAAAATGACAGTTCGGTCTTAACTTTTACATAAGCTATTTTTAGATTTTTTTCCCAGACATTTTTTAACTACTTCTATTATACAGGACACATACTCTAGGGATCATTTTATTATTTGATGAGATTATTAAGCAATCACTCTATACTGGGTCATTATTAGAAGTCACACTGCAGATCCAGAAACATATGAAGAGTGCATACGGTTTATATTTCAGCAAGAGATGCATACTGGAAAGGAGGAGTCAGGGTGTTGATTATGGAAATAATAATGATCGCTTTGTGAATTATTCCCTTTACCTGGGGTTCCACTGCCCACAAGCCACTTATTTTTCCTTTGAGTACAGCATCTCTTCTCTCCCTAGCAAAACCAGCCTAATACATGTGTGCAGGTTTAATGCTAGAAGGCAGGGTCAGCTTTACCCATACATAATCACTGTTTTATGGCTTTCACTCATTCCTGAGGTGTTAATGCAGATCAAATGGGAAACACTCCAGAAAGAACCCTTGCAGCTACTGCCTTGCCTAGCTCTCCCCTCTCAATCGTTAATTCTTATTGTAAGATCTAAAGGTAATTTTGTTTGCTCTCTTAATGCGTTGCAGTTCTCCCAGTGGCCCTTGCATATCCTTTCTCAAATTCCCATCTTGATCAATTGTTTGCAAATAATTAAGCTTTTAAGAGATAATAGCATGAGGCTAATGTACACAACAAAGGCAAGGTCTCCCTCACTGTCTATTGGACTGTGGTCAAATTTGCTTGGATATCCCAAAGTGATTAGGTTGATTGGTATATCTGGCAAGTGCAATCCATCTTTCCTTCACAAGAACCTCCTGATCTTTCTTAAACTTGTGTCCTTATCATTTAGATGCGGTAACAGCAAAGGTGTTTGGGAGAATGGCAAGGGATGATGTAGGCCCTTAGTTGCAACTTCTCATTTCTCCCTAAAATGGCACTTCTCAGGGATCACTCCTTATTTCTTTTGCAAAATGATGTCTGCCTTTGCCTGTAGCAATGACCTCACTAGCCCAGTGGGCGGAACACAACAGGGCAACAGGGCTTTGAATGTGTTCACAGCAGCCTTGCCTGTGGCATGTTGGATTTTTGTAGAGTCATTATTTTTTTTAAGTCTACAAGAAATAAGTCATACTCTCCACAAAAAGTTTATCTAGTAAAGATGTATAGAATGTAAGATATTTAAACATATCTTCATATTTTCAGTTTAAAAGCCTACTTCTTTGTGAATTTTTGGCTGACTATGGATTAGTTATGTGAAGTCATAGCTTTCACGTGATTCTAGCAGTCAGATTTTTTTTCAGGGAACTGAAAATTTGTGGGATACCAAGGCCAAGAACTATGAGAAAAAGAAAAACATCTAGTTGACCTACCATAGACAAGGGTTTAGGGATCTTCTTGGTACCTTTTCTTCCCCCTTAACAATGGCCAGATTATTGCGATACTTAATTTTGTCCAGGCACATTCACTTCTATTAAAAAAAAAAAAAATATCCTGAACAACTGAAAATTGCTTAATGGAGACAGAGTGCTGGGTCTCTGTAGCTTGAGGCTCCCTAGCAATTATGCTGCATGAAATTAGACACAGTTTGTTCCAATTACTTAAAATCAGATCACATGAAAAGTGACAGAGGAAAAAAAAAGGGTAGAACTTCCTCATTTTATGGTATTTTAATTAAGAAATCAGAAACTACATGATGTGGAGAAACAACCGAAATTTGTACAGAAATTTTGAGGGCCGTATTATGGCTCTTTGAAGCAAGTAATGATTCAGGTAATTTTAATGATCCAAAGAGAATTTTCCTGACACCACTTGCATCAATAAAACATGAACTCCATTTCCTTTATATGAATGTATGTAAAACTTGCTCACAAACAGGCATGAAAAAATACTCTTGAAAACACATGACAAATAAATCACTGTGACAATTCTCAATTTTCAAAGTAACTAAAGATAAATGGCATAAATATTAATTTTTATCCAGTTCTAGCCATAATGTTAAGACATACCTAACAAGACAGGGCAAAAGGTGTGCCATCCAGCTGTACTGAAGAGGGACCGCTGACATATTTATTAGTGCCACTGAAAATCACTGAAAGAGATTTCCACAGGACCTGTAAAACTGTAAGCAAAAAATATTACAGAAGATGTTATAGACTGAAAACTGCTTTTGTACATTAGTCTACAACTTTATATGGTAAAGAGTCTGAATTAGCGTATTTCGAAATCAAGCTTATATTCTGGTTGGATAGTAAGAACTGCTAGCCTGGGTAACCTTTAACTTTAATGGATCTTAGAACTCTGGATGATAAAATTGAGGATTAGAAACTTGTCCTTTGTTCAAAGTTGCATAGTTATGAGTGGCAGCATAATTTATAAAATCTAATAGGGTCACATATATTATCAAAAATTCTTCAACTAGTGTAGACACAGAAATACTATACATCAAACCATAATTCAGTATTCTATCCATAAGATAAGAGATTCATTTGGTATGTATTGTGTGACAAACCATTATATAGTGGGAGTTATGTGTTAAACCTTAGGGTAATGGATTGCTTTTAGCTCAGTATCCAATCATGAGATTTTAGCTGCAATGGCTGGCATGTTGTAGGATCATTGTCACCTGTGATCTTCACCTATTATGAGGTTTATGTACTTTTATTTGAAAAGAGTGGGTTGACATCACTTTTAGGAATGAAGTGAAGAAAGTAGTGTCAGGGATCTCAAACTGGGTTGCTTATAATTTCTGTGGGCTTTGAGAAAAAATGTATTATATAGTTTGATGTTGCATCTGAGTAAAGAGTATCTGTGTATCACGTCAAGTTTTAGCCATTCCTTTGTTCCACAAACATTTACTGATTTCCTGTTATGAGCTAGTCTGGGCTTTGAGGATGGTGAATGGGAAAGGCAGAGAGTTTAGAGTTGGTAGATGAGCTGGAAGAGACATGCCAGCAAGAAACAAATAAGTAAAGCATGTGTTTCAGAGCGATGCTAGTTATTAGGGATATAAGAAAAAGACTGATTTGAGAGTGGTAAGGTGGGGTGGTGGTGAATGAGAAGGGTAAACCCTGACAGTCAAGCCGACACCTTAAAAGTGACAGTGGAACAGGAGCCAGTGCTAGGAAGCAGCTTGGCTTTTGGAGGGCCAGAAAGAAGGACCGTATGGCTGGGCAGAGGGATGGAATGGGGATGAGAAGTGGGCAGGGCTGGATGGTGGCGGGCCTTGCAGGCCATGGTAAGCAGTCTGGAGGTTTCTGAATAGGCGACATTAACGGTAATTATGAAAGGCATTTGCCACAGCCTTTGGTCATGGTGAGGCTTAGACACTGGAAAGGAAGCAGGAATTCACTGACTCATGTCTGCTGCTGGCCAGCCCTTCTCCCGGCCAGTTTCCTTACCTGTGAAACAGGAGTGAGGATAGATCCCATTTATGTCACCCAAAGGGATATAATAGGGATTAATTACCACCCTGCCTGTAATATACTTGGAGCTCTTTAGAGAAAGGCACTATATTCCATGAAAGCAAAGCCTTATTCTAATTGTGTATTTATTGATTAAGTGACAATCAAAGACAATGCTTGTGGGAAAAATTGTTAGATCTCTGCTCTCCACACATGAATCCCATTTGTGTAGATATGGAACATATTTAAACTTACAACTTACATATAAGAACACTGAAGTGGTCATTAACAAGCCTTTTTAGCAACTAATAAGACATTATTAATGAGATTAAAAGCTATGTTAACTAGCATTCAATAGACCAGAATTTAGTCTCTATGGCACAGATAGTTAAATTGAGGGTTGAGGGTGCCCTTTCCCTTTCGTAATGAAAAGGAGGGTTGACTCTCAGAACAACTTTATCTTGAGAGAATTTATTGGAATGTGGTGTTTTAAGCCAGCCAATGTCTTCATAGATGGAAACCACGCCCTCAGCTCCTGTCCTAGGCTGTAGAAATGTGTTTCAAATTTTGGTACACTTCATTATTGAACAAAAAGGTCTATGCCAAAACTAATTTCAGTAGAATTCCAAATACTCTTACAAGAAGGTGTGAATTTCATGTTATTATCTAATCCTGTAATACTTTTTATCCATTCTAACTCATGAGAAACATAGCTCGATTTACTCATACTCAAAATATGCTGGTGTCTGACCTTACACTGGCCTGTATTTAGAATCCCTGCATGTGCTGACATTCAGATATGGAAACCAACTTTGGTTGCATTTTGTTTGTGCTTTGCTGAAGAGCTAAAACAAAGAGTGGTTTTTAAAAATTACACCAATTTTTTTTTTTTGTCTTTTTCGCGACCAGCACTCAGCCAGTGAGCGCACCGGCCATTCCTATATAGGATCCGAACCTGCGGCGGGGAGCGTCGCTGCGCTCCCAGCGCTGCACTCTCCCGAGTGCACCACGGGCTCGGCCCAAATTACACCAATTTTAATGT
Source organism: Cynocephalus volans (assembly GCF_027409185.1). NCBI lineage: Eukaryota > Metazoa > Chordata > Mammalia > Dermoptera > Cynocephalidae > Cynocephalus > Cynocephalus volans. The sequence goes on from NC_084473.1 coordinate 62,633,021, forward strand.
TGATATTTGCATCGGTAATATGGTGGGTTGGAGGGACAATGTCAGGCTTAACTACAGGGGACTGATTGTTGGTCCAAATGGTTCAGTTTAATGAAAATATTAAGTCAGGGTGTTATTCTTTTATGTGGTAAAAAAAAAAATGGCCTGCCCTTATTTTAAACCTATAAAATACAATGAAGATCATACTAAACGTTCTGTGTTTGCAACAAATAAATTTAAGAGATATCAAGGTTCTGCAAGTATCTCGGTATCAAGGTTCTGCAAGTATCCTAAGTAGCTATTTATACACTTCACTAATCTTTGTAATTGGCTTGCCTTTTATTGCCATTAATTAGATGATGTAGTATTCCATTAATAAGAGTGACACACCTCAGCATTTTTACCTTTAATTATAGACTTCACTAGACACTTAGGTTATTGACAAAATGGCCTAACTATTGCCTGCTGTACACATATCTTTTTTGTTCTCTTTCAGCACCCTTATCCTTCTGAAGAACAGAAAAAGCAGTTGGCACAAGACACGGGACTCACCATACTTCAAGTCAACAATTGGTAAGTCATTTGGCTTTGTGTTTACACACAATCTGTTTTCCCCTCTGGCAACCTGCAGCTAATGTTTTGCATTAAGAAGACACACCCAATTGCGGCTGCTATTCCTGGTGGCTTGTTGATCCAAAGGTGGAAACAAACTGTTGACTGATATGTGAGAACACTTGCTGGTATGGAAAATGAAACATTGTATTGCCTTCCACCTCCATTATAAATTGACCAGTTTTATGCACAATATAAGTATGTGTTTAATTCACATTCACTGTAGCTCTGTATATGTATCACCCTCTCTGGCTTCTTTTCCCCTTCAGGATAATCAATAGAGTGGTATCATCCTATTTTCTATGAAACAAGAAAATCCACCATCACATATCAGTCAGGTTTTAAATTCATGGAATAAATAAACTCAGTTAGATTTCGTTAGGGTTATGCATTCAAAGATAGTCTCCCCTTTTCTCTTATCTCCCGAATATTGAAAGGGAGAAATTATTTATGTTTCTCCTTTGAAGCTATTCAAAGCCTGATGTATCTCAGGGCTGCGCAATACTGTTTCTAAATAAAGTGTAAATTCCTGATTTGGGGCGAAGCTGAGATTATGTAGCCAGTACCAGCCAACAATATTCTGACTTAATGTACAGCGCTGTGGCAACGAGGCTTTGAGAAGGTATGATTTATTACCCTTTGTGAATGTGCTGAAAGCCAGATTTCATATAATCACCCAGGGCTAGTGTCATATTTGAAGGGTATCGAAATCCAATATCCTCCAAAACTAAGTATATCTAATTAATTGTCCTAATATTTTTACATTAGTGTTTATGATGGGGAAACCTTATCCTCTTTGAAGTAAAATCCAGAAAAGGCCCAAAGCCTGGTTGGGGAAAGAGAAGAAGTGGGAATGGCAGTCTGTAGACAGAGGTATTTCTTTCTGTTCAATAAGTGTCAAAGATTAATATTACAGAATCTCTGATTACATGGCCTAATCCATTTTGGTGAATAAATTTGTTCTTGATGTCCATTGCACCTACATTAACAGACCCTTCTCTGTTAGAGAGCCTGGGAGCCTTAGGGAGAGATTTTAGATATATTAAACCCCATTACAGAAAATGTAATTTCTGTCAATATAATCCCATGTATTCTTCAATTTAGTATTTTAGAGATAACAAGCTACTTACAATATATTTGCCTTTGGAGGATTAATTTACAAAGTGCACTATCTGCAAGACACAGACAGATTCACATAAGCATTGCTTGTAAGGGTTATCAATTTCTATGACCTTATCCCAGCCTTGAGAGATCAATTTTTGCAGCCCTTCTAGTCAGTGGATAGGGAACCAGCCAAAGGCATACTACATCTAAATGTGTTACTAGGAGCTGTGTTGCTGCTGAGGTTTTTTGTTTGCCTATTTTTACCCGCTATTATACCTTAATTTTCAGGACTGTTAATACTAAGTATTTGAACTTAGTCTTTCAAATGGTTCTGGATGATATCATAGGGGAGACCATCAACTTTGCATGCGCACCTTAATTCTTATATTTTGAACTTAAACTGATGGCGAAGCAGTTTTAACACAATGGAGGCTGTACAAACAGCACATTTCCCTGGGAAATGTTCCTGTTTAAGGGCAAAAGAGCGGCAGGGCGAGCTCTCTAATTAAGGAGCGCAAAGGCGCTGCCGATCAGGTGATCTATCATACATGCCATCTCTCTTCCTCCTCAGTGTTGCTAGCAAACTCCATTCATAAACATGGTTACCAGAGAACCAATTCCAATACAAGTCGCTTTCTATGGGTGGACAACCTTATGGGATATTTCCTGTGAATGCAGGGACAGGAAGGCATTCCTGTAACATCAAGCAGCATGTATACATTGTCATTTTCCTAGATTCTATGCACGGCCTCTACTGGAGAGCAACAGTTCTTAATCAGTGATCACAATTCGACTTTCCCAGTTTTGTATTTAGTAGGGAGGAAAAGGATCTTTAAAAAACTTATAACACATACTGTAAAATTATTTTTCAAAGTGTATGCATCCTTTACCCTAAACTTCACACTGAAACTCCATTCTACACAGGTTATTTATAAACGAGGTTATATTTACTTAGTTATTTGGGACCTAAACACTTTGTGTCACATACTCTCTGGCTTTTGCTTATACGTCATTGCTTTGCATTTGGCAACTGTTTCGACTCTTAACACACTTAGTTTGCTGTAGAGAATGTCCCTCAAGTAACTAAAAGTTTTAAGAAAGTTTCTCTTAAGTTTGGTGAATAATGTCATTACTATGTTTGATTTAAGTTTTTAATAATGGTTTCTTAATTTTCATCCAAACCTCTCCTTTTAAGGAGATGGTAATAGATTTATTTTTCTTTGGGCTTTGAGTAGGAAATACAATGCAAAAATGGGGAAACCCCAGATGGCACCATTTGGAAAAAGTGTCAGAGCATCTTACACTATAGCATATTTGAGAACAAAAAACAGAGTAACTACAGTGATTTTCTTTTTACTTCATTGTGATATAGAAACACACACACATAAAACTTGTTTGAGAGCTTGTAAACATTTTTCCTGTACTGAGTATCTGCCTAGGTTATTTCCTTCTAGAAATAATAATTTTTTTAAAAATCATCATTTGTGTTTTAGCATTTCCCCTTTACTTCATTTAGCCACAACTCTTAAAATTTTGTGTCTTCCCTTCTTGGATTTCTTAAAACTTGTTAACACACATGTACATTTTCGTATGAACTATGAGTCACTGTTGAAGAGATTTAATAAAATGCTGAAGGGTAAGTTGGGTGTAGATCAGTCATAATTATTGGCAGCAACATAATGTATTGAAATACACAATACGTAAGTGAAAAATATAAACTCACGTCTAGTTGTTCGCTTGTCATGGAAACCCTGCCTGATGCAGCTTTAAGTTAGACTTTGACTGAAAAGTGAGACAAGAAGGTTGGTCCATTGTGATGGTTCTTTCACTACATCATTGAATTAATTTTACACTTTGTCAATTGACATAAGTGATATATGCTACTGGCCTTGGCTGACTAAGGCTAAAGTAGATGGAAATTGAGGAGAGAGGGAACAAAAGAGAGAATTTAATTGTAAACAACAAGACAGATTTGATTAGGAGAAAATTTAGAATCAAAGAAATTAATTGTGATGACTCATACCTGGTCTACTGGTCATAATAAAAACAGAGAGAAGAAATTTTTAAATGGTTGGCATTAGCACTTATAGCATTTGGGTCCTGGGTTGGGCTGAGAAATTTGTTAGACGAGACAGGCACTTATGCGAACCATTTTGTTAAAAAATTTTACCTAAATTATCTAGGTATTTGAGGTAACAGCATATTTTTAAAAAGTCAACATTCATAGCTAATTGCCTAAATATTTTAATCTCGTTTGTTGTGGTAGACTCAGATTAAAAGCATAATCATTTTTGAAATGCAGTATGCATCATAAGTTTATGTATTCTTCCTCTTTTGATCTCTCCTTCCCAATTATAATTTTATCCAAAAATGACAAATAACAGCATTTGGGACTTTTCGTCTTTTTGTTTTTTCATTGTTGTGGTGGTTGTAACAAATACTTCTATTATATCAACAGTGAAAACATATTATTAATATGCTGAATGTTTTAGTCACGTAAGTAGAAACATTTTAAATTTTGGGATTAGATGGTTATTTAGGTCTTTAAATATTTAGATAGAACTTTAAGGAAACACACACACACCTACAAAGTTAATACTTGGTTCTTTTTTCTCCTGAATAAACCAATTTTATTTTTTTATGTTGAAAATGTGAGTGTAGAATCGTCAAATAAAAACTCCCTTGTATAGTCTCATATCACTGTTGCAGACCTGGGAATTTGCTGTGATGAAAACTTAAGCCTTGTGATTGTGTTGTAGTAGCTGGATGCCTTACACATATCCTGTCTCAGCAGCATTTTAGCCTAGGGTGCACCAAATAAATTTTACGGTTTCTTTGTTTACTACTTCTCATCCAAACACTTTCCCATTAGGGCCTGATATCAAATGATTATCCCTTTATGCTCTGAGAAGGCAAAATGGGTTTTAGGTGCAAGTATATGTGAAATACAGTATGTGTGTAGATACATCTCTACAATCAATAGGGTAGAAAAAATTCCAGGTAGCATCCTCCCATCCGAGGTGACATCTGAGGTGACAGTGTTTGGAACTACTGCACTCTACGGTTCTCAGATTTAGTGCACATACCAGATTTTCCTAGTTACTTCATTTATTGCCTTCAAAACTGCAAAGCATTCAGGCATCACTCCCCATTTATTACTAGTGGGGGAAAGAAAAGAATGCTATCCTTAGAGATTTATGCCACTGTCAGGTAAAAATGTAAACTTATTTTTTAAAAATAGGATTTCTTTTATTATAATAAACAGATTCAACTGTTAAAGGTCAAGTTTCTTTCTGAGTTATGGTAATAATGTAGCAAATACTTTTATAAGTAATCAAAGATTCTATAAATATAGGTACCTGTTTAGATGTAAATGTTAAAACATTCACAAATTATCCTTTCAACTTCTGTGATCTAAAAATCAATAGGGGTCATAGGGTTTCATAGAATTGTTCTGTTTTTTTCTTCCAACATAATTTAATAATACATTTTACAGATGTTGTTTAAACATTAGGCACAGATTGTTTTGTCAATAAAGCTAAACAGAGGCATGACACAAAAGCAAGAAAAACAGATGTAAGTAAGAAACCAAAAAAAAAAAAAAAAAACGGACATGGTGCAAGCAGCAAGGGTCGCTTGTTTGCTACGCAACTACAAAATGAAAGCAGGAGCTGTATGGTGATTTTCCTTGCCTGGAAATCACCTAGGGATGGAACAACTTCACATACAAACAGTAATTTTATTAAGCAGGTGCTTTAACTTTTTCCCTTGAGAATTTAAGTGTAAGGTACATTTTAAGTAGACTTCCTAATTCATCAATGGAGTAACAGGTGCAGTATTGTAAAAAGAAGGAGAAACATAAATAGAATAACTCCCCAGAACATTTCAGAATGGGTTGTTGTTCTTTAAGCCTCAGTTAATTGCTATGCTTTCCACCTCAAGTGTCAATTCTAATAATATTACCTTTACAGGCACTTACTCTGGGCTTAGATTATAGCAATCAGTAATACTCACTAGATAAAATACTGTCTAGTTGCTCATAAGAAAATATTGAAATCAGTCAAAAAATGTTTAGCTTGCATATTGCCTGAGACAGAGCTGGCGAGGCGCCAGACAGGCAAGGTATTATTAGGAAAGCTGAGCAAATAGCTCGCAGGGAAAAGAGCTGTGAATTTAGAAACCTTCAGGTATTGTCATGTCAGAGAGTCTTAGGAGTTCAACAGAGACACTGCTTTTGTCTGCAGATTTCAAAAATTTCCAGCAAACAATCCTCTTTGAAAATGACTCGCAGTCTGTTAAATATACTTTGTTGTAAGTTTTACACCATAAGTTTGCTCAGAGCTTTTCGCACTGTGTAGAATCACATCGTTAATACTGCTAAGGATGGAAACCCTTAGGAAAGGTAGGTGTTGGCCCACTGTGCCAGGTGGAAAAACCCTGTCTTTTCCACCATGGGACGTTCAGTCTAGCTGAGAAGAGAAACAAGAAAGTCTGAGGTGTAGGCAGGTGGATCTGAAAGTCCAAATTCTGTTCGTGTAACCACTATTTCTCCTCCAGCTAGCATTCAAAGACAGCTTCAGAGCTTTTCAGGAGGACAACGCAAGGTGCCTGAAACTGAGAGCCCCTACAACCTGAGGAAGTATTACAGGACCATTTAGGCTTGGGGTTCAAGTGAGGCACAGAGCTGTGTGTGTTGGGAGACTGATTTATCCAGCGTGGATCCAATGTTTCTGCATAGCTGCGATTCCTTTCAAGGCAGTTAAACCAGTGGCTTGGCAGTTGACTTTGAGCGTGGTGTGTAGGTCAGCCTCACTTGTTGCAAGTCCCAATTAAGGCAGATGTGTTGTTTTCAGTGTCTTGGCAGAGACACTGGTCAGAGAATGTAAAGAACTCCCTGCATGTAATGCATCCCAGTGGAACAGGACTGATCTCCTGTTTACTTGGGGAGAGCATGGGAAGTGAGGGAGGGGCGGAGAAGCATCATGGTCAAGGGGGAAGGGCTTGACTGTGCCCATCCACAGGTGGCTATGGAACAAATTCTTCTGTAAACTTCATGACTACAAAAAGCTTACCCAGGGTGAGTAAGGGGAGCGAAGATGCAGGAAAAAGACACTGGAATCAAAACATTTCATCTCTGGTCCCCACTCCTCTCTGATCAGATGCGTGTCCTTGCTCAAGTCACTGTATCTCCATGGCATCAGTTTCCTCTGGTTTAAAATAGACAGGTAGGACTAATTCGTCGGGACTCCAAGATCTCTTGCTGCTCTAATATTCTACACTATAATATTGTGAATCAAAGAAAAGCAAGGTGAATGTTCTGAAACTGACTCTAATTCCAGCTCTACCCTAGGAGTCAAAAACAAAACAAAACAAAACAAAAACCACCTTGATAAAGAGACGAACAAGAAAATTAATTAAAAAGTTGTTACTTTTCCTCATCTTAAGTAAGGAAATCAAACACTGTAAAATAAAACCTAGATGAAATTAAACATTATCCCAAGACAAGAAAAAGATGTGTGCTGTCATTTTAGGATTCATAATGAAGATAAATCAGTTGTTTTTAGCAGTGTGCTATGAGTCTGTGAAGGGCATGACAGATAATAGGTTTGAAATTTCTGAAGTTATTGTACAGCAAAATTTGTTTTTTCCTCAGGCATTCAATCTTTTTCTCTAGTAATTTTGTACATGACAAACTTTTTTAGTGGGTGCATTAATAATCTATAAGTAATGGGTTGTCAGGTGTCAGTTAGATAAGATTAAAAGACTGTTTAAGCATTATCCATTTGCTTCTTTGCATGAATTTTATAGGTCAGGAGAAATAACTTTTTGAATTGTGGTTGTGTGTACGTGGGGTTTTTTTGTTTTTTTTTTTCCTTCCTTTTCGTTTGGCTTCACTCCAGGTATACATGGAAGAACTGTATCACATTACATAAAACCTGCATGTAGGAGCAGATTTGAAACTCACCCTATGTGAAACAAGGAGACAAATGTCTCAGCTGTCTTCTGTAAATGTATTTTAGTTTTTGAAACGCTACTCTTTGTCTTCTCAAAGGAAACTTTGTAAGGTGAAACAGAGTCAGCTAAGAGGGGCATTGAAGCTTTAGACATTAGGAGTTTCCTAGCAAGTCAGGTTTAGGTCTATTCTTGTCAAATCTGTCTTAAGTGTGTTTACATATAGTTTGCCTTTCTGGTATTTTCTGCTTGCACAGACCTGATCTCCACCTATTTTGTGTCAACAGTTGCTGAGGCTGGTGTTGGGTGATTAACCATTAAGCACTGAAGCACTGAGCTGTGCCCAGAGAGACCCCTCTCTCCCCTCTCACTTACATCATCATCTTGCTTCAGGCTGCGCCTACAGAAAACAAACAGCATTTTTTGAGTGGTTAAAAAGTCAGCCTAAAATATTAAAAAATGGGGCAAATGTTGCCTCCTTATTGAGTCAAACAGTTTTCTGAAAAATGGAGTGGGGCTTCAGGGAAGGAAGTGTTTCTGAGGGCAAACGTAGTGGTGGATCCGGTCTGCGCTGCTCCAGTGTGTATGTGCAGTTTTGTGTGTGCCCTTAGGCTTATGTTCTGCCTCAGTTTTAATTTCTAGGGAGAAAGAAGACATTAAAAACAAACAAACAAAAAACTCCAACAGCATGGATGCTTGTAACTTTGGCAAGTACAGGGCTTTCCCGTTCAGTACCCCTAGTCATCATCGATATTTCCCTCTCTATTTTATTTTCATTCTTTCAAAGTTTTTAGCCTGACCCATTAATATGGAAAATAATTAACTCTCCTGAGCGCTTGACGCCTGAACAATAACAAATAAACAAAAAAATCTTAATCTGTTCCTACATCCTTGAAAGCTTTCTTTTCCTTTTTACTCTCCTAACTAACCAATGTCTCACAAGATTAGATCCTATCACTGAAGAAGGAAAAAAATATTCCGTTTCTCAAACACATTAACTCTTTCAGGACCATGGGGGATTATTAGTGTTGGGTTCTAAATGCAGCTTAGCTCAAAAGTGAATTTCCTGTCATTGGTGAGATCTGGTTTAAGATTGATAAAGTCACTTTTTTTCAAGAACTGTGTGTTGCCTAGGGATGGGAGCTACCTGCACCATATGATGAATATGTATGTTATATGCATTTAAATGTTCAGTAATTTTACTCTAGGATGTTAACCAAATGTAAACCAGTAGTTTAAAGGACTGTTGTCTGGTTGAAGGGTTTTTTGGTCTATATCCCTAGAACATCTGCTGTGGTTGACCCTATTTGATTCCTAGTTTGGGTCAGAGTTCATATGTACTTGGAAGGGGCAGGGGGAAGGAGATGTTGAAAAAGCTAATGGAAAGAATTTTACATGTCCAAAAGACGTAAGATCTCAGCCCGACAGCTGGTCACCTGGCAGTACTGTTTACAGAAAGGAAAGTACAATAGGTTATGGCAGGGCTTCTCAACCTCAGGGCCAAGTGGGGTGGGGGGGGGGGGAAGGGTGGGGACCAGAAGAAGACTCTCAGAATCATTCTGACTGAATTTAGTGTAAAAAAATTTAGTTTTTAGTCATGCTAATTCTTTTGAAATTGCAAGCAGGAATATGAGATTTTTGAAGTGTATCAAAGGGAGCGTGGATTAAAATTTTAGAAACCTGTGCTACGGAACCATAGAGCACACATCCTGGGTGGGCATGTGTGCATCATTTGACAGAGGAGGCTCAGGGCCTTATGAGGTTACGTTGCTAATTAGGGGCAGGGGTAGCACTGATGCCTAGTCCAGTGCTTCTCCATTCCACCATTATGTATTTATTGTTAACGGCTTTATTGAGATATAATTCACAAAATATACAATTCACCCTTTTACAGTGCACATGTATTATCAGTACTTCATTCTTTTTTATGGCTGAACAGTGTGTCATTTTACGGGTATAACACATTTTGTTTATCCATTCATCCATTGGTGGGCATTTGGGTAGTTCCATTTTTTTGCTGCTATAAATATTTGTGTAGTGTTATGTATTTTTGAGAATCATAATGACAGTATCCCAACAAAGTCCCATCTTAGGTTTTACAATTTGCAAAGCACTTTTCATAAACATTAACTAGCTTGATTATTACAATTCTAGTACCTAAATGCTGTTGTGGTCTCAGAGTGAGTGGCAGTTTTCCTACTCAGTCCTCATACTCTTCTCACTAGACGCTGCTCTAACTCTCCTTGCCTTTGGCCAGCATTTTAACCACAGCAATGATGAGTGACGTTGATCAAAGGAAAGGATAGTCACACTGAAATTCAGCAACTCAGCAGTGAAATGCACGTTCTGCAAAGGTTCCTCAAACCGACTTGGAGGACCATGAACATTTTTCAAAGATTTTGCAAGTTCTAAGAGATGATTTTGTTAGCATTATTGTCCTCATTTGAGAGATTTTGTCTTATACGTCAATTGAGAGATTTTTGCCTTTTAGTATAAGTGGTTCCATTTGTATTTTAAGGATCTACAGATTACATATTGCTATATATTACAGAGATCTTAGGTTAGGTTTCAAGATTTACTAATTGAAACAGAAGTTACAGTGAATATTCCAAGGAGTAGACACATGCCTCCATTCAGGTCAAGTCATCTTCACTGTGCCATTCTATGGCCTAATATTGTGACTAGGCAAAACTAGAAATCAAGCTGTATTTTCACATACCCTCCCTAGGCACGAGTGTGGATTCCAGGCCTGGTAATTTTATGGTTGGTGAAACCTTGGGGAGATGGAGCAAATAAGGGAATAATCCTAGAGAAAGGAAAAATCTCAGAGGTACTCCAAGATGGTGCTAGGATTCTATAATACTTTATGTAGAAGGGCTGGTCACTATTCTAACACAATAAAATTTTAATTCCAATCATTCAAGGGAAATTTTCTTTGGAAAAGTAGTACATATTTAATCATTAGAGTGGCCATACATCCCAATTGCCAGAACTTTCACAGTTTATGCCTGTTGCTCACCATAATTATTAATAGTGTCCCTTCACTCTCAAAAGTGTCCCAGTTTAAATGACAAATTATCTGCTCATCCTATTCTCCTAATGGAGGTTGGCAGAAAACTAGGATTTGCCTTAATTTTGAATATATTTATTCAAGAATGTCTAAGGGATATTTAATTAGATGCAATTTTGTTGACTTTTGGTGAATATGGAAAAATTGAATTTAAATGAAAAAGGATTCAGCTGTTAAATCAGAGAGACATATCTATTCTTTGAAGATATTATTATACCTATTTTAGATTTTTCATTAGTAGAGAAGTTTTGCTCTATTATCCTAGATTATCCTATTGCTTATACATTGTGCTAATAATCATTTTAAATCCATACACCTTAAGCAAATTATTTTTCCTCATATTTATAAGGTTATACAAACTCAAATGTGGCAAATTGTCTGTCACATTTAAATAAATATTTTATAAATGCCATTTTGTTGCTTGCACTTAATGTCAATGGATGCTTAAGATATTTTTAACTGTTGGGTGTTTCTTGTGTGAGGTCTAATGAGATATCCCACTATTTATTCCACTAAGAGGGAAGCCTAGGGCTTCAGTGGTCTACAAGGTAGCAGATAGTAGCAAAAGAAATAGAGACCCTACTCAGGGAGCCACCTCTGCTTTGGATTTAGGTCAGATTAAAGATTTTAGCAAGCCCACATTATTTTAAAAAACAAAATTATTTTAAAATTTGCTTTCAAGGAAATTTGTCTGTAATGTATATAGCAGGTGATAAATTATTTAAAAATTATTTCAATGTCTAACATCCAAAATAGTACATGGATTTTGTTACTACTTTGCATCACCATTGTCAACTAGTTACAGTTTTTTTCACTAGCTGCTTTGAAGAAACTTTTACATGTAATTAACTTTCCCAATTGTGTTAGACAACTTCAGTTCTTTCTAGAGTGATTTGGCAAATGCCCTCATCACTGCTAGAGAAGGGAAACCTTCTCATACTGCTGATTGATGGGCTTCCTGTGATTTGAGCAAATTCCGATATTATGTTTCTAGAGTGGATGGAGAGGAGCTGGGCTCCCCCAGCCCCTCCTCCGCTGGCTCCTGCCGCTATTCTCTGCCCTCCCCACCCCTAGACACACAGATGATGTATTGCAGTCCTGGAACTGTCAGATCCTGGAGGAGGTTGAGAAACTAGGAAAAGGTGCCAAAAACATGATTTCATAAGGTTTGACTTGCGATTAAGTCAACTTTCTTGAGCGTCTTAAAATCATGTTTCATGAAATTTTATTTCACAAAGAAAGGGAATGTGAAAGGCTTGGACTCTGAAGACTGCCAGTTATGGATCATTAAATCCAATAAGTAAATGTAAATCTAAAATGAAGAATTCCAGCAAAAGATTTTGAAGTTGGTTGTTTTTGTTTGTTTGTTTAAAAGAACAGAGTGCTATTTGGGAAATAGCTAGAACTCCTTCCCTGAGGGTTTGTTTATCAAACATACTTTAAAGTTATTAGGAGATGCTGACTCTGAAAAAAAAAAAAAGTAGTAGCTATGGTTTTATTTAAATGATGGTTATGCAGTTGAAAGAAATGCTACATCAAGGAAATCCATGGAACAGAAAAAGAACAAAGTTCTGGAATTCAAAAACTACTTCCCAGTATGTGAAATTTTATGTTTGAAAAATTTTCATGATGCATAATTTTAAAATTACGAAATGTTTGTAGAAATTACCAAAAATAAATGATGTATCAATTAAATATTACATGTGCATGTTGTTTATTTTCAATTGAATAAAAAATAGTGTATGAAGAAATCACCGGTACTTATACTTAAGTATGTGTGGTGTTAATTTTTCTTATTATTTAAATACGTTTGTAGATATTTCTGACTATCCCTAAATATTACTCAAAGATTATTATAAGTAACACTTCCTTTAATGGATAATATAGGAATAGAGGCATTTCCACTAACATATCCTGCTAGTTAATGAAATCTTTTCTTAATAGCTGATGATTTTAGCTTCTTGGGCATAAGAGGGTGTTGTAAAATGATATTTCTCCATACTTAGATGGTACCTTCTGAAATAAGCTATGTCCACCACTATCCTACAAACTATTCCCCCTGGCAGGAAGCAATATGGGGAGCCAGAGAGTCATGCCATTGTGTAGAAACAACACAATTTGATTCTATGTGGTTTATGGAGTTGGCTGTGGCATAACAAGTGTGGGCTCCCTTTAATCATCAGTGAATAAGTAGAACAGTGTATAAGTAAACACTGAGGAATAGAATTGAGTAAAGGTGAAAATGCCATTTCTGAAAGGGAGCAAATCATTTTTCTTTACTTTTATCAATATTACAGAGAACGTACAATGGAGGAAAAGGGCAAAGGCATGTGGAAAATGTTGTCTGTGGAACTGGGAAGCTGTACCTTGTATGTTGGCTCTCAACAGATGCCCACTGTGATCTCCTTGCCCCCCCACCCCTTGGTTCTCATGAAGGGAAACTGAACTTAGCAATCCAGTTTTGGGGGAAGGGACCAGGGCAAGGAGTGGAGGATAAATGAAAGGACAAAGGTCAGTTTCAAAAAAGCTGTTCTACCAGATCTTTCTCAGAAAACTATTCAGGTATCCAAAGACTGGGAATGAAAGCAGATAGATTGAAATAGCAGAATGAAAAACATAAAAAAAGTCTAATGATAAACATCTAGGGGACAAAGAGAAGAACAAAGCAAAACTTCCTTTTTTTTTTTTTTTTAGCATAAGGCAGAGCCACTTCCCATTCTCCTTGTCAGATTCCTATAAAAAATGCAAAAAATAAAATTCAAATTTAGATAATCTCAGGTCTCAGATTTTTGGAGATTCTGCTCCCCTTTCAATGTCCCATTCCCCCTTACTAAGACTTAAATCCTAAACAAATATCTAGGTAAAAAAATAAAAAATACATCTGTGTTTATTTGGACATGGAATAAAGGTATAAAGCCAACCGATTATCTTCCTATCCTTTGTAAAACTTCTTGTTTTGAGATGGGAGATAGTGTGGTCACAAGAAGAAATTCTACTCCATCTTTCTATGAAAAAAGAAAATATGAAGATTCTTTCACTAATTCAGTCTTCTACCACCTACAGAGAGTCCATTTCTTCAGAAGTACTTCACAAAGATCATTTTCAAAGCAAAATAGGATTTAAAAAAATATACATACCTTGATGTTCAGAATGTACTATGGAAAGCAAACAAGACATTTCCAGCCTTAAAGATACTTGATGAAAAGGTTTACTTTTTTAAAAGTCCATTTTATGGCAAATTTGCATTACATTCTATTAAACTAAGGTGTGCAACTATCAATTTTAATAACTAAGCAAAACTGTCACATTGTCATATATTCTTGACATTCTACCTCTGAGTTTTAAGGGGTACAACATTTGGACATCAGTTGTAAAATTGTAACTTTTCTCTTACATCATTAAACTAAAACCTTTTTAAAGAGACTTTATCAATATGGAAATTTCTAAGACTGTGTGTATTTTATGAATATATTTTATCTCGAACTATTTTGTGGCCATATGAGAATGCACTCTTTATTGTATATTTAAATTGGAATTTTGTTATCTCTTTTTTATTTCTCTTCAAAAACACTGTCTTTTATGTTCAAGTTCTAATATATATTTATGTGTTCATACATAAATATAGATATATATTTAAACACACACATATATTGATAAGCTGAACATAACTATTTTGCTGATGCCTCTTAAAATGACAGTGTTTTCAGAAGGGAATATGTTCATTTAAGTTCACATCAAATCTAAAGGTCTTTTTTGGTTCAGTGTTTAGGAAATCTGTGATAATTTAGACTCTTCCACAATGAAAAGTAAAGCGTGCTGTCACAAAAGCATGGAGGATGAGACACAAGGTCAAAGGGCATTTCAGAAACAAACAGCTGGACCAGTTTATTTAAACAGATAGAGGGATGGGGGAACTGACCTCAGTTTGACTTATAGTGGGAGGAGCAAGAATGTCTTTTTATTACTTTGCCCAGAAGGAAAATGTTTTTGTATCTGAATTCACCCTGAAGCCATCTAAACACATGGCTCTGCTATATGTAGCATAATTCCAAAGAGAGAGGACGTATAAGATTGTCTGCATGGTGATAACATACACAAAACAGAATGAAATGTTGAGATGGTTTCAAGATAAAAAAGTTGATGTTTTAAAAAATAAAATATTTTGCTATTCACTTATTTTCAGATAAAGATGTCCACCATGACCCCAGATAATAATACAAGTTGTTCATATAAGTGTAGGAATTGTAATTCAGTGACATTCTGAGAGCTTACGGTGTCCTATATAGTGATAATATTTCATTATATTGAATTTTTTTTTTTTTTTTTTTTTTCTTTTTTCGTGACCGGCACTCAGCCAGTGAGTGAGTGCACCGGCCATTCCTATATAGGATCCGAACCCGCGGCGGGAACATCGCCGCGCTCCCAGCGCCGCACTCTCCCGAGTGCGCCACGGGCTCGGCCCTATATTGAATTATTTTTTTTTTCAATTAAACTTTTCAAAAGTATGACTTCCAGATAGAAAGTAGTCAAATAGTTCAGACAAAGTGATTAGGTTTTCTTAGATTTTAAGTATTTTTGTTGTTTTGTTTTTGTTTCTCTTAGATTTTAAGTATTTTTGTTGTTTCATTTTTGTCTTTGCATGTTCTATACATAGGACATGTATAAAACATGTATAGAAAGCTACATGGGAAGCTTACATCTGTGTTATCAATAACAACAAAGAGTTATTGCTACCAAAAAAGAAGCAAATAGCACCTAGTGTTTGTGGGCACTTAGCTAAGAGGCTGTGGTAAGGTATTTGCTCTCTACATGGGGACCAGCGTAGGCCTGGAATAAATGTAGTTAGTGTTATCCACTGCAGACCTTCAGAGGGACACAGACAAATCTCAGCATTCTGAGCAAAGAGTGATGAGTTGACTCAAAGTCCAAGAAGGACACACATTTTAGAAGAAACTTTTTAAGAACCACAATGTTTAACCTAGGGAGAAGAGTGGAGAAGCCTGTAGGGCCTGATAGTTATGTTTAAATATTTGAGAGTCTGTCCTGAGGAAGTGATATTAGAGTTGTTTAAATTACCCCAAGGAGTTGTGCTGTTGAAAGGGTTTTAGATCAAATAAGGGAGAACCTTTTAAAAGTTTGCCTTGTCCATAGATGGAGTGGCCTCTCAGCTCAGGTGGTGAGTTCTGTATTAGAAATAGTCCAGAAGAAGCTACTCATCTGCTTGGTGGGGATATCATAGAGGGAACTCATGTCAGTGACCAAACGTGGCAACTGTTAAAGCCTTTTACAAACCTGAAGTTTAATTTTTCTGACTCCATGGGCTTAATAGTCATGGACTCAAACCTGCATTGATTTTTATGAATTGGTCTATGAGAGTCTGAAAGTATGAGTGTGAAGGAGACAAGCTTTGGAATATAGATAAACTGAGTCACTGAACCTTTTTCTGAGTAGCTGATCTTTGTCTATATATACAAAAAATGTAGCCATCAAAGGTCCCAATCTGCAAAATATTCACAGTCATGCTTATTCCTTGACTCAACATTAGAGTTGCTGCCATGGTAATTGGCTCACAACCAGCTAGGTTTTAGATAACTATTTAGTCTGGAATATTCGAGATGGGTGGCACAGTAGTGGTCATGCTCTGGTCACAGCCATAGAGAGGGTGTATGCCACCATTTGCCAGCTGTATGTCATTCAGCAAATTATTAACATCTCTGGTAACATATGACCTCAAATAAGTCACTCAGTTTTTCTGAGCCTTGGCTTCTAATCTGTTAAAAATGGCTCTTCCTATTTTTTAGGTAAGTACTATAAATCATAGTCATGAAATCTTATGCTTTAAAAAGGGCTTGAAAAAGAAAGTTAACAGACTTTTTTCCCTCGAAGAACCTGCAGATTATGAACAGTACCATAGATAAAGAGCTGTTTTTTTGCTCTCTTTACCTATGTTAGTTACTATGAAAATTACTTTTGGTATATGCAGGATATTAATATTAAATAATTTTCTAATTGGTCATGCAGTGAAAGCAGCTAATGAAAAAGCAGATTTTTTTTTCATTTTAATTGGTTATTTCACATGGTGTTTGTGCTACACCTGTGCTTATAATGAGAATGGAGAATTAATCTAACCTTCTGCTCACATGATTCCAATTTTCATGGTTTATACAAGATAATGATAACCTGATTTGCAACACAATTTGTTGTAGATCTGTGTTTTAAATATTTTTATTAGCAGTTTGGGGACTTCATATACAAGAACGGAT